>NC_069499.1:549816916-549881916 GCF_027579735.1 Bombina bombina
ATCTCTCTCCCCCTCTCTCCCGCGCGCGCTCTCTCTCCCGCGCTCTCTCTCTCCCCCCTCTCTCTCCGCGCGCACCTCTCTCCCCTCCCCCCCTCTCCCGCGCGCTCTCATCCCCCCCTCCTCGTCCCCGCGCGGCTCTCTCTCCCCCTCTCTCCCGCGCTCTCTCTACCCCTCTCTCCCGCGCGCGCTCTCTCTCCCCCTCTCCCGCGCGCGCTCCCTTCTCCCCTCGCTTCCCGCGCGCTCTCATCTCCCCCTCTCTCTCGCCTACTTCCCGCGCGCTCTCTCTCCCCCTCCTCTCCGCGCGCCTCCCTCCCCGCGCTCTCGTCTCCACCTCTCTTCCCCCTCTCTCCCCCAGCGCGCTCTGCTCTCTACCCGCCGCGCTCCCTCATCTCCCCCTCTCTCCCGCCGCGGCTCTCTCTCCCTCCTCACCTCTCCCGCGCGCGCTCTCTCTCTCCCCCTCTCTCCCGCGCGCGCTCTCTCTCCCCCTCTCTCCCGCGCGCGCTCTCTCTCCCCCCCTCTCTCCCGCGCGCGCTCTCTCTCCCCCTCTCTCCCGCGCGCGCTCTCTCCCCCTCTCTCCCGCGCGCGCTCTCTCTCCCCCTCTCTCTCCCGCGCGCGCTCTCCCTCTCTCTCCCGCGCGCTCTCTCTCTCCCCCTCTCTCCCGCGCGCTCTCTCTCTCCCCCTCTCTCCCGCGCGCTCTCTCTCTCCCCCTTTCTCCCGCGCGCTCTCTCTCCCCCTCTCTCCCGCGCGCTCTCTCTCCCCCTCTCTCCCGCGCGCTCTCTCTCCCCCTCTCTCCCGCGCGCGCTCTCTCTCCCCTCTCTCCCGCGCGCTCTCTCTCCCCCTCTCTCCCGCGCGCGCTCTCTCTCTCCCCCTCTCTCCCGCGCGCTCTCTCTCCCCCTCTCTCCCGCGCGCTCTCTCTCCCCCTCTCTCCCGCGCGCGCTCTCTCTCCCCCCTCTCTTTTGCGCTCTCTATTCTTTTGCTCTCTCTCTTCCCCTCTATTTTGCTCTTTCCCATCTTTTTTGCTCTCTCTTACCCTCTCTTTAGCTCTCTCCCCTCTCTTTCCTTCCCCTTTCTCTCTCTCGGTCGCCCCCGACACGCCCGTTCATGCCCCCGCTCACACCCGGCCACGCCCGCTCACACCCCAGTCACGCCCACTTCCGCAACCCGTCACCGTAGCAGATCAGGTAGACTCTAAGGCCAGGTGTGTTTGTCCTCATGCTGTCTCTACTGCGTGTGACAGCTTCGGACAAACACACTTGGCCTTTTATATTATAGGATTGCCTTGCATTTTAGCCAATTAGTGAGAGCACAATGTTATCTATATGGCTCCTATGAACTAGCACTCACTGTTGTTAAAAGCTAATAAAAAAGTATGTAATAAGAGGCTGTCTGTAGTGGCTTAGAATCAGGCAGGAATTTAGAGGTTTAAATGTTATAAAGTATATTAATATAACAATGTTGGTTGCGCAAAGCTGGGGAATGGGTAGTAAAGGCATTATCTATATTTTTAAACAATAACAGTTTTGGTGTAGACTCTCCCTTTAAAAGAACATTCTCTTCTTTGCTACACTTGAAAGCTCTTAAAGGCCCGCAGGTGCAGCATGTTGGAAGTAGTGGAAAGTACCAGTGCCTTTGGTGCTTTTAAACAGTTTGTAAACCTTTTATGCTCTTTTTGTGTCACTTAGGTCAACGTTTCTCAACCTTTTCAGTATCAGGTACTATTTACCTAAATATTATTTATTTAAAAGGGACAGTAAAGTCAAAACAAAAAAATTATGATTCAGACAGAGCATGTCATTTTTACGAATTTTCCACTTTACATCTATTATCCTATTTGTTTTGTTCTCTTGGTTTCCTTTTTTTGAAAATGCTCAGAAGCAGCAATGCACTGCGGGAAGCTAGCTGCTGATTGGTGGCTGCACATATATGCCTCGTCACTGGCTCAGGCGATATGCTCAGCTAGCTCCCAGTAGTGAACTGCTGCTCCTTCAACAAGATATCAAGAGAATTAAGCATATTTGATAATAAAGGTAAAATGTAAAGTTGTTTAATGCTGTATGCTCTATCTGAACCACAACAGAAAAAATGTCAGTTTTATGTCCCTTTAAACGACTATCCTATGGCCATGGGCATCCACATGGGGGCGGGGGGGCTTAATGGATTTTCCTCCCCACCTGGAAATACAAACTACAGAAAAAAAGACAATTAAATGTCCATTTTTTTCTTTTAACTTCCCTTGAATGTAGCTCTGTTTTAGAGGAAGAATTTTGATTATGTTTTTCCTCTTTATAACTGTATTATGCAAAAGATCAAATAAATAAAGCACTGAATAATAAATAAAACTTTATGCTCCTATTTTTATTATAAGTTAGGAGACCGGACAAAGAAATTCATTTTAATACAACCAAAAAAGAAAATGTGTAAAAATGTATTAAAGTTTAGCATATAGTGACTCCAAAATGTATAGTTTACTAGTAAACTAGGACTAGCAGCATTTTGGAATTATTCTCAACCCCTGATTCTTTGGCTTAGACAGGTACTCAACATTCTAACAACATTACTTAAAAACCAAGATGTTACTAAATTATAACGAATAATAAACCATCTGCGTTGAATAACATTTCACCATATTCTAATCGCTATAACTTTTGTACTAATTGAAGTAACAACGCAAACTTTTTTTTCCCTTAAAAGGGTATATAAAGAGCTACCTAATTCAATATATTTTTGATATAATTCAATTTATTTTTGACCATAACATTTTACATGTTGCAAGTAAATGTGACATGATAGCAAACCTATCAGAAAATACAGAATATACTTTTTTTTAATGAAGTAATTAGAATATGCCAGGGGTTGACAAAGTCATGATCAACAAAGAAACCCCAAAAAAATCTCATTAACACTCACCAAACACGACATCGAATTAACTTATTGATCAGGGAATATTTCATGAATCCATTGATGATCCTAAAAAAAAGTAAAGTGAAAAAAAAGCATTTCCAATACCCATCTAAAATAAATTATTTCGAAAATTCGAATTTAATTGTCACTTCCATTAGAGGGCTAAATTTAACTACATAAAACATTATGCTCCAATTTATGTACAGCCACCAATCAGCAAGCGCTACTGTCTCTACAGTAAGCATGGCATTACTGATACCTATATTATAGCACAGTAGGTTTCTCTGCTGTCAATAAAAAAATAGAAGGGTTATGAATGTGTCTCTATTAAAGAAACAGTGAAAGATCTATACAGGCAGTGATATTTATGAATGGTGTACATCTAATTCAATGGTAGTGTGTAACAGCAGTATCTATTTTGGGATATGTGTTGTTTATGTTAATTACATTTGTATGGGGTTTTGCTGATGACTATTATTCACTATGTCATTTGGGTCCTGGTGTGTTTCTGTATTACATTGTGCATGCAGTTGTGTTTATAAGGAAAGCTTAAAGGAACACTGAACCCAAATTTTTTCTTTTGTGATTCAGCATGAAATTTTAAGCAACTTTCTAATTTACTCCTATTATCAAATGTTCTTTATTCTCTTGGTATCTTTATTTGAAATGCAAGAATGTAAGTTTAATTCTGGCCCATTTTTGGTGAACAACCTAGGTTGTCCTTGCTGATTGGTGGATAAATTCATCCACCAATCAAAAACTGCTGTCCAGAGTTCTAAACCAAGAAAAAAGCTTAGATGCCTTCTTTTTTATATAAAGATAGCAAGAGAACGAAGAAACATTGATAATAGGAGTAAATTAAAAAGTTGCTTAAAATTGCATGCTTTATCTGAATCACGAAAGAAAAATTTTGGGTTCAGTGTCCCTTTAAGGTCCCTCTGTGTTTATTTTAGGAAGGATGTGTGACCCTAGTATTTCAGTATTACGAGAAAGTTTTCATTAGGTTCTCTACAGAGGTGTACATGCGCCAGTTACTGTATTAGAATTGAGGCTGTGCACATGGGGCATTTATGCCTTTTGTATTTGAAGGGAAAATCCCAATTTTTTCTGTATTACAGTCAGTAGGTTTTGGGAATGTTCCTATATTAAAGAGTTATACGTCCCTTTGCATGCCTTATTAAGTATATATGTCCTAAAGTAGAATGGTTTGGTTCCCATTGTGGCTACATTGAATAAAATAAAAAATCCTATCACTGTATGTATACTGGATACCTCTGTATTTAGAAAGGCATGTATTATATTGAGAGATACTGTATATGTCCTAGTATAAGGAAATTACAAGTACCTGAAGTCTATCAGAAACGGTATGTACCCCAATAATTCTGTATTAGAGAACACATTCCTTGTGCATTTATATGGAAGAAAATGTTTTTCTTGCGTTTCTCTGTAAGGATAGTTATGTATTATGGATACCCTCTGTATTAGGAATGTATCCCTGGTGTGACTTGTTGAGAGGGACATGCATCCCTAGTGTTAGTCAATGGGTTTTGCTCTGTGACACCACTGTCTTGTATATGTGTTATTTTACATGAAATAACACACTGAGTTTTACAATGTAATAAATATTCGAAAAGCATTAGTTAGCCGTTTTACTCACACCTTTTAGGTTAAACCAGCTTAATGTTTTAAAATATAGCAGTCTGTAAATACATACATTATATATATATATATATATATATATATATATATATACACACACACAACACGCATCACCTAATAACAAGTGCTGTAATCTGCTAGTTTGTTAGCCATCCTGCACAGCAATCAATGCTTTAGATTAAGAGGGGTTGTGAATCCAGCATCTCTCTTTGAAGGATATTTCCCCCTCATCATATTATAATTTAGGATATAAGTAACTGCAGTTTGGGTATGTATTTTTAATTATATAATCAATATTGTCTTTTTGGTGGGAAGCATGGTATGTCGGTGCTGCCATTGTATAATGAGAGACACCTGTCTGCGGTCTCTCTGTTCGGATGGGGGATGTGTCCATACATCAGGACTAGTAATTATGCCTAGTGCCTGTATAGGGGAAGCGTCCCTTGTATCTCTCTGCATCAAATATTACATGTTCCTCTCAGTATTATTACAGATATGCTGCCCTAGTATTTTTGTTTTATGAAGAGTATCTGCTGTTGATGTCTATACTATGAAGTGTGTCTATTGTGGGTTCCTGCATAAAATGCCCAATATAATTTTGCTTCTATATATTAGAACTTCTAGTTGCTGTTTTGGAAGAGAGTGTTGCTGCTGACTGCATTACGAGTGCTATACATTACATCACAGTGTCTCAGTTTTCTATTGTTATTGGAATGTCTCTACTGTATTGAATTTTAAGCATTGAGTGACACTTGTGTTTTTTGGTGTATATATTAGAATGTTACCCTTGTATTCCTCTGTAACATGAAGAGTCTGAGTCCCTACAATCTGAGTATTAGGAATGGTTATGTCTTTGTATTATGAAATATATAGAATCCTGGTGTACCTCTGAGGCAGGACACCCCTCTTTTCACATCTGCCTGTCTCTGATCTGCTCTGCACTCCAGATTCCGTGTACCGCCTGTGGAAACACCCCACACAGCTGATCCTGTAAATCGTCATCAACAAAGGACTGCAGACCATATGTGCACTATACATAGAACCATTACACCTAAAATAAACTATAATAAAACAAGAATTAGTAAAAAAAAAAAACCATGCTCTAAACAATAATGTAATAATATATACAAATATTCCGTTTAGAGACAAGTTCTCCACAAACACATATTGTTCTGTTGCCCCCAACAAATATGTCAGCAGCATCCATGCGTTTCCGCCCTTAGTCACCTCCCTTTTCTTTTCTATATTGAACCTGATTGACAGCTCCAAATTGGGCTATACCATTGGACGATCTGTTGATGACATCATGGCTGCTGTCTCCTTGGATAACTGGAGACAATTATCCTCCCTCTAGTGAAGTGATGAAGGAGGGAAACGGAAAACGTGAAGTGCCGGTGAGAGATGCAGCGGGCAGGGCGGGGGTATATTTAGTTTCGAAGAACGATTTTCTTATAATTTATTGTGGGTGGTTTCTGTATTGGGTAAAAAAATTACCATGTGAGTGCCAGAGTCTTGCACAGCATTGCAGGCCTCCTTGACAGGATGCTGGGGTACAGGAAGCTGGTCCTTGCCTTGCTGATGTGAGTGATAATGCCCCTGTCTCATGGTGAAGGGATGTCTTTTTACGTTTGTCATTGTAGGTTGTGCATGTAGGGTTATTCATTAAATGATCACTTTCAACTGAAATGTAATATCTTTTATTCGAAAGTTTTATACATTTATTCAAAAAGTTAGAAGCGATTTTATTATTCAAGTCCAATATAAATGCAGGAATTAAAGGGGCTCTCCCCACTGAAATATTTATCTCACATGAGTATACACGGACTACTTCACAGCTAAGTGAATACAGCCCAGTGTAAAAGCCACACGCACTTGGACGAATCTCAACAGTGAGATACACATTTGGTTTAATTCACTTTTTGTTTATTTGACTGTTTCCTGGTTGTAATCACATGATGTTGGAGGATCAGTTATATTTCCATCTAAATGGAATTTTTTGAAAAAGAGGGTTGCTACTTCTATATTTAGTAGCGCAGGGTTTGTCCAATTCAGGGAAAAACAGCTCATAGAATGTTTATCCTTGGACCCTTGTATAATTTTACTTATCTATGCATATGTAAGAAAAACCCACGGCTGTTTTTTTTTCTGCAAGCACTTGGAAGTTGTAATATCAGGCCAGACAAATCAATACTTTTCTTTATCCGCAGAATATTTTGATCTGTGCCTAGGGTACCATGGTTTGAGATTTACTTCCATTGTTCCCCCCCCAGGACCTTTTTAGCTGGTGCACCAGCACCACCCGTCTGATTTTACTGATCACCTGGCTAAAAGTTTAGCCAAAATTTGCTAATATTAATCATGTTCAATTTTTATTGCACAAATTATCATTAAAGGTACAGTATACTGTAAAATTGTTTTTCCTGTAATGTATTTTCAATGATTTGTTATACCAGCTGCAGAGTATAAAATGTATGAGAAATTGCATTTTCTGGTTTGTGTATATGAATTAGTAGGGTTTGTTCTTTTTAAACCACAACCTATTGAAATGGGTTGACCTTGCAGGTAAAATCAGATCTCATTATGCTATCACTTTGTGTATACATACTTGCTTCCTTATCTTATATTTGTCTGGAAAACCAAAGCTCAATAAAAATGAACGCTTTATTACTTAATGGGACAGTCTTCTCCAGAATTGTTGTTGTTGTTGTTTAAAAAAATAAATAATCCCTTTAGTACCCATTCCCAAGTTTTGCATAACCAACACTGTTATATTAACCTGTTATGCCGTTGATCCAATGTAGACATTAAGACCCTGTCATGAAAGGGTTAATATACTTTTTACCTATGTGATTACCCTCTATCTACGCTTCCGCAGACTTCCTCCTTATTTCACTTTAACATACTTACATTTTAGCCAATCAGTGCTGACTTATAAGTAACTCCACTATAGTGAGCACAACATTATCTATATGGCACATATGAACAAGCACTGTCAAACTGAAAACTGTCAAAATTCACTGAGATAAGAGGCAATCTTCAAGTACTTAGAAATAAGCATATGAGCCTACCTAGATTTAGCTTTCAACCAACAATACCAAGAGAACAAAGAAAATTTGATAAAAGTAAATTGGAAAGTTGTTTACAATTGCATTGCCTATCTGAATTATGAAAGTTTAATTTTGACTAGACTGTCCCTTTAACTGTCCTGCACCTCACTGGGAGTGTACCTTCTTCTCCTGGCTGTGTTTACATAGGCTTGTCCATAGCCTGGATGTAAGACCAGCAACTTTCAGTAAAGGTGGGGATACCACAGGCTAAATGAGCTATTTTAATGCCAAAATAAGAGTAAAGGAGCTACTTGTAAACCATATAATGCACTCCAGCAGGTAAAATGGATAATTGGGAACAATTTTAAAAGGGAGAATTATGAGTAAACTGTCCCTTTTTTTAAATGCATTTTATGTTAAATTATGCAATTTATTTGTGCTTTGGATAGCAGAAAATGATATAATATTAGAAAAGATTACACTGCCCAATATGGCCACTTCATATTGCCACTTGGCTGGCAAAAGTTTCTGTGGAGAAAACTGAGTTCTAGGGTTTGATGTCTTTCCATCGATATGTGCTGCAATGCTTTATTTATTAATGTTATTAACAGTTAATAACCCCTGGTTTTCTAGAGTGGGTTTATAACACCTTTATGTGTACCTGTTTTCTGTGAGAAAATAAATATGCTCTGTAAATCTTGGGTACAAATGTTGTGGATGGAATATTTTCATGGGTCCTGAAGTGTGCTGTTTCCCTAATATTACATCTGGGTCTTTATTTTTATATAAATATGTCAACACTTTAAACAGGATTATATGTTTTTCCATGTCAAATGTTACTTAAAGCTAAATTACCTTGTGCCTTTTATTACTCGCATTCATTAAATAGTGTTATATTGTTGACAAAATAGGTGCACAATATTTTACAAGGGCTTCAGAAAACTGTTCAAATCTCAAGCTTCAGGCAATGAACAATATAATGTGTTGCTAATCTACTAGTGTAAGAGCATAGTGGTTACACTATAATACACACCTTGTGCCCTTCAAATGATAGTCACCAGTAGCATTCATCTCGTGTAGAGGACTCTGACGTAAACCCTGTGATAGCTAAAGAGTAACTCTTGCTGTGACCTTGATTAAACCTTTTTGTTCAAAGTAGCAGGGTATATATAGTTATCATCATCATCCATTAAAACTCTGATACTCTATTAACTAGCTGTTAGTTGTATTCTGCTTGTTAGACTTTCTTTTCCTAAAAATGTAATGCATAAATTCAACTATCAGGCAATATATTTTAGATTATATGTATCACTTTTAGATAATTGTGTAGCTTTGTTTCCTAAATTAGAGTAAAATCTTGTGTTCTGCTATAAATTAGCTTGTCTAAATATAGTCATAAATTTACATAATTAGAAAATGAGTTACAGTATTATCACAATATGAGAAAAGGTTACAAACCCCTCATCACATAGTTATGTCTGCAGAGACCTGCTGGTCCTAGCAGACATAACTGTTGAGCCAATAAGCAACGGCAGTTGTTGCACCTCAGTAATCTCTGGCTGAGCCTGCCTGGGACCAGCAGCTGTCTACAGCTCCTGAAAGGACTTTCCGTGTCAGTACTTATAAAATATAATTTTATAACAATTTAGAGCATTGAGGGCAAACTTCCTAACACATTGGAGCTGCATATTAATTTATGAATATTAAGCAGACAAATAATGTTTGCTTAAAATGTCCAGTGCCACAAGGCCAGATTTACGAAATGTTGCAGGGTACCCTCTGTCTGCTTTTCTTCAAAGGGCGCATTTGAGTTTGCCCACCGACTAGAAGTCCTCAAAGTGTGTGTATATATATATATATATATATATATATATATATATATATATATATATATATATATATATATATATATATATATATATATATATATATATATATATATATATATATATATATATATATATATATAAATATATAAAGACTTCGATTTAGTGCACTCTCACTAGCCAACCCAGACACAGACCAGGGTGCTTAACGGAATGAACAATCTGAATAGGAATAAGCACTCACTGGATTTCAAAACAACAAATATTTATTCGGCAGTGACGTTTCGGGGCATTCACCCCTTCCTCAGACCTATATTTTCGTTTGCAGCTTTTTAAAATAGAAATAGTTTTGTGCAAATGATGTGATGTTGCAGCAAATGAATCAACTCTATTAATTAGTATAACACCTTCAATTCTAATCCAAATACAACTGGTATAAGATCCTACTAGAGATGTCATATACCTTTTATCAAAGTATGATTAAATCATTATTTACTGTTGAGCACATGGTATTAGTTTTCTTGGTACAGTTAATTTGTCTGTAACAATTCATATATTGTATCCACTTTGAGGAACATATATTATTATTATAAATAGATAAATAATCTTGCAAAAATAGATATATTCCCATTGAAATGTTTATCTGAGTTAGTAGGTTTCATGTAGGGGATTTAGAGAAAATGAGTATATTTTGACTTTAGTTATAGTATGCAAATTCAGTGCAGGATCGTTTGAGACAGGAGCCGTGTTTAGATCACAGTGGGATCCTGCAAATATCCTGAGGCAAAGGCACTCACTGCTCAAAAACAAAGCAGGCAGTACAGTAGCCCTCAGTATCCAAGCGGTTCCTATATGCGGTGGTAGATGAAGAGAAGCCAAACTGGTCCGCCACATATAGGAACCGCTAGGATACTGAGCGGTTATTTTTAGTTCCTGCTTCAAAAGGCTCCCTTCACTCAAATCGGCGCATTGCGCATGCTCCAAAAATGGGAATGCGGAGCTACGAAAAGTTACTAGCAGAAGGGAAGATGTGCATGACGAAATACAGGAGGAGGCTGGCGGCCATTTCAAAACGGAGTGGGACATGTAGTGTCATTTTACTAGAAAACTATTTATTAAGCAAAATTGGGCTATAGTTTGAACTATTTATCCTAGTAAACTTTAACTGTAGCAGTAAGAACATTTTTTGGGTTGACTGTCCCATTAAGAGCTTAGAAATTAACATATGAGCCTACATAGGTTCAGCTTTCAACTAAGAATAACAAGAGAACAAAGCAAATTTGATGATAAAAGAAAATTAGAAAGTTTTTACAAAAAAAAGAAAAATTACATGCGCTATCTCAATCATGAAAGTTTAATTTGGACTAGACTGTCCCTTTACATATCAGACTGTGTGCTGCACTTCACTTCCAGTTCTGATTCTTAGCAGCACCAACAGCTAAGTTTTCCGACACCCTAACATATCCAGCCCTGCTATGCATTTCACTTTGGAAATGTTTATAAAATTTGATATTGAAGGGAAATCATTTCTGCTATAATGTGTTGATATCATAAAGATTTGTATTCTAGTTTTTACTCGCAATTTAAAAAAATGTATTGTTTTTACTATGTTAACGGATTGCATTTCTACTTTGGCTGCTAATATGCGTTAGTAACTTTCTGGTTGCAAATACTTTAATCTGCAGTGACAAGCTCCTTATAAGACTAAAGTAATTAAACAGAATTGCAAAAGGATAATCCGCCATGCCACTTGCAGAGTCAGAGGCAGCAGAGAAAAGAGGAGATTGACTCACGAGTGGCTAAACAAAGCCTTCCAGAATGCCTGGGTGGCAAACTGGCAGCAGAGCATTTGTATGGGAAATAAGATGTCACTGAACAAGGCCTTCTGTCGTATTCATACAGTCTGACGCATCAGTGCAGTAAACAGGAAGCTCTTGTTGCCATCATTGCTTACAATCTATAATTAACATTTTCACTTGGCAAGTTTTTTTGTTTTTTGCCTGCAAAATAAATACAATATATTTATAATTCCTTCTATGATTGTGTAATAATGCACAAGAAGTAGAGAGCAGGGAACAGACCACATAGTATTTTTCTTGGCTTCATTTGATGAAGGTTCTGAGGTTTACCCCACCTATAATCTGTTATTTCTTTTTCTAAAACTGTGAAAACGATGTGTTTGTATGTAAATAAATGTCTGTACATTGAAAGGTTTGTGTATAACACAAACTTGCAGGGTCATTAATGCTAAGAATGCATACTCTATCTAATTAGAGCATGTTATGTTAAGGTGACTTATGTTATTTTTGCATTAGTGACATTGCTGTATGCCATCAATGTGTCAGGGTTAGAAGTGAAATTCTACATAATCTGATTATGTTTTCAGAAAGGGGTTACTTGGTTATTCTCTTGTCATTGTCACCCTTTCTCCAATTCTGTAATGCACATTTGAAATTGTTAATGGGGGATTTTTCATATGGGAAGATATTTACCATACAGCTGATTGTAGCAGCATCTGGGAACAATACAATA
This sequence comes from Bombina bombina, assembly GCF_027579735.1. Taxonomy (NCBI): domain Eukaryota; kingdom Metazoa; phylum Chordata; class Amphibia; order Anura; family Bombinatoridae; genus Bombina; species Bombina bombina. Next base: position 549,828,882 of record NC_069499.1, read on the forward strand.
AATGAAGAATTAGAATGTGATACTTCAAAAGCGTAATGATTTTCCGTATTACTACACTTAGATTATACAGTCTGTTGCCAAGAGTCGCACTGTTCTAGTCAGCTCTAAAGAAGGTGATCTACAAACAGCATGGCTCTTAGGCAGTGCTTGATAAATCTGTTTAAAAAATAGGAGCCAGTAAGAATATTTGGGAGCCAGGCATATTTTTAGGAGCCAGACAGTTGAATTTGTATATAGATATATGAAGAATAACCCAAAAAGTTAGGAGCCAGGGGTAAAATTATAGGAGCCAGTGGCTCCCAGGCTCCTGGGTTTGTCGAGCCCTGCTCTTAGGCATACATGCTAAAGGGGTTCAGGGGATAGCAATGGAGGAGAGGAAACGTAATAAAGAAAGGTTAGTGTAGGTTGTATGCCTCCCCGTACAGTAGAGTCTTTAGCGCTTGAAGTTTTCAAAACTAGGGGTCGGGGAGAGTCTTGTGGAGCGAGGCAGAGAGTTCCACAAGATGGGAGCCAGTCTGGAGAAGTCCTGTAAACGGGAGTGTGATGAGGTAACGAGAGGAGGAGAGTTAGGAGGTCATGAGCAGAGCGAAGGGGACTGGCGGGAGAGTATCTGGAGACAAGGTCTGAGATATAGGGGGGAGCAGTGCAGTTGAGGGCTTTGTATGTCACTTTAATTTTGTGCTTAATCCTGGAGGCAAGAGGAATCCAGTGAATGGATTGGCAGAGAGGTGCAGCAGATGAAGAACGACGTGTAATGAAGATGAGCCTGGCAGAGAGCATGATAGCAAACTTTAGAAAACATGATATGAGGAAGGGAGCATGGTTAATTTATGCTTGCATAATTCATGTATTAGCCAGGTTTTGTTCATCTCAACACTGTTGCTGTATAGACTTGCCAGGGCGGCAGATGTGTGGAGAGAACAGTGCAGCTTTATCAGGATTTATACAATGCCATCCAAGGACACAGGAAGCAAACTGTCATTTTAACATTCTCACAAAACCTCACAGTTGCACACTATTTTACATACTTATTTAACCCCTTAAAGGGACAGTTTACCCAAATCAAGACCTATTTTTAATTTATTTATCAATGGAAATTAAACGTGTGTGTGTGGCTTTTTTGATAAACTATTTTGTAACTAAATATTTTATTTTTAAAAAATTCAGTTTTTATGGGCTAATAATACCAAATTGGATATTTTATTTTTGGCCGTGCAGCCTCACAAGCACAGTCCCTTTCGTGCAGGGCTCATGCTTCAGACCCCATGATGATGTCACTGCTAGTGTGAACACGGACGTGCTCTCGATAAAAAGCTTGTCCGTGTTCAGCAGGTAGATTTTTTTTTTTTTTTTTTTTTTCCCACTGGTGCACGCTTGTAGTAGAGGTTCATCATCATCTGACTTGCATTCAAGATATTATTATGGTCTGTCAGATGATGACGAACCGCTACTACAGGTCAGATAAAGATGAACCGGTACTAGTGGGGGATAAAAAGAGCAGCCGCTGCAGGCAACAAGGGCAGCATGGAGCTTCTGTGTTGCGAGGTGTGCACTGTCCGCCAGGCTCAGACTGCCCCAGCGCTGCTCTTTGACAGAGTTCTTCAAAATCTGCTTACCGTGGAGGATAGCTATTTACCAAAGTGCTCTTACTTCAAGTGTGTCCAGAAGAACATCCAGCCCTTTATGAGAAGGATGGTGGCCACTTGGAGGTTGGTGGATTAAATACATTTGTATAAATGTGATGGAGGTCCCTCACTATATCTGACAAGCGTGCGCGGGCACCATTGACTTAGTGGGCGTGCTCCTCTGACAATTGCTCATGCTTTTTGCAGAAAGAAACTACTTGGAATAGAATTAACTAAAATAATTTGATAGACTACGGGGTGGGGTAAGAAAGTTTGGAAGTACAGCCCTTTTATCTGGGTGTTCCAGGGTTGTCGAGTTGCAAAGCAAAGAACATTATTAAAAATGTAAAAATATTACATATTTATAAAAAAAAAGAAAAAAAAAAGAGATTCACTGGTCGCTTATCGTTTACTTGATACTGCACTATTACTGATAATGAGTGCTTTTTCATTGAGTGTACTGGTCCTTAAAGGACCAGGCATTTCAGACAAAAACTTCCCCAAAAGACCAGAGCCTTTTTAGCATTTTTGCCATTACTACATTTAAACAGAAGAGACTTTTTTTTTTATATTTACTTATCAAAACTATATATTTTGCTTATAGTAGACAATGCAAATTATATAGTTTTGATAAGTAAATATAAAATCAATATTTTGCTTTTAGTAGACAATGCAAATCATTGATCTAGACCCATTTTGGTATATTTCATGCCATCATTTCACCGCCAAATGTGATCAAATAAAAAAAAAAAATCACTTTTTCATAATTTTAGGTTTCTCACTGAAATTATTTACTAACAGCTTGTGCAATCATGGCACAAATGTTTGTAAATGCTTCTCTGGGATCCCCATTGTTCAGAAATAGCAGACATATATGGCTTTGGCATCGCTTTTTAGTAATTAGAAGGCCGCAAAATGCCGCTGCGCACCACACTTGTATTATGCCCAGCAGTGAAGGGGTTAATTAGGTAGCTTGTAGGGTTAATTTTAGCTTTAGTGTAGAGATCAGCCTCCCACCTGACACATCCCACCCCTTGATTCCTCCCTGGCCCCTCTCAAACAGCTCTCTTCCCTCTCCACCCCCCAAAGGTCACCCCCATCTTAAGTACTGGCAGTATAAAATAAAAGGTTTGCGTTTTTCGTGTGGGGCATGCAGAAATAGAGCAATCTCACTATTTTTAGCGAGATCGTGGCAGAGGGAAGCCCAGGACTGCAGTGTCGCACAGGGTACAGCACTGGTTTTTAAGGGGTTAAAGGGACACTGAACCCAATTTTTTTCTTTTGTGATTCAGATAGAGCATGCAATTTTAAAGTGAATGTCAATTTTGATGCTAAAGTGCCCGGTTTGTAAAAATTCGATTAAAAACAGTGGCACTTTAATTCATCAAAATTACATTTCACTCCTGTTGAGAAAAAAAACTTACCTTTTAATCTTCACAGTAGCTCCAGCTTCCTCCGCCTGTCGCAAAGCCTCTTCCTGGGTCTAAAATGAGGAATCTGGCTTCCTCCAATCACAGCGTTGAATATGACACTGATTCCCCCGGGGGGGGGGGGGGAGCTGTGATTGGAGGATGACCTATCCATTTCTGACGTCAGAAATGGCTTTCAACGACCGGAGGAAGCATGAGCTGCTGTGAAGTTTAAAAGGTAAGGTGTGTTTTTTTTTTTTTTTTTTTTTTTTTTGTTTTTTTTTTTCTCAACAGGAGTGAAATATAAGTTTTGATGAATTAAAGTGCCCCTGTTTTAATCGAATTTTTAAAAACTGGGCACTTTAGCATCAAAATTGACATTCACTTTAAGCAACTTTTTAATTTACTCCTATTATACATTTTTCTTCATTCTCTTGTTATCTTTATTTGAAAAAGATTGCATCTAAGCTTTTTTTTTTTTTTTTGGTTCAAAACTCTGGACAGCACTTTTTTATTGGTGGATGAATTTATCCACCAAACGGCAAGAACTACCCAGGTTATTCAACAAAAATGGGCTGACATCTAAACTTACTTTCTTGCATTTCAAATAAAGATACCAGGAGAATGAAGGAAATGTGATAATAGGAGTAAATTAGAATGTTGCTTAAAATTGCATGCTCTATCTAAATCACAAAAGTATTTTTTTTTGGGTTCAGTGTCCGAAACGCTAGGGTTGACTGTTGAAACAAATAAATGGCACTTTCATTCATGAAGTATAAGATACTTCATGCAGAAAGTGCCTTTGTTTCAACCGTTCGCTGTTCTTTGCTGCTATGGCAGCCCACGGCCCCAGAGGCAGAACCTTTTTTTTTTTTTTTTTTTTTTTTTTTTTCCATTTTCTGCAATGAGAATTTTTTTAGTGAAAATTTTTCTGCAGTGTCTCTCTCTAAGGAGCCAGTGTTGCTGTGTTTGTTGCCCTTACTCGGTGTGCATGAGGACAGGTTCATGTACAGCCTCGTTGATGTCTGCTGTACGTTCCCACAGTGTCAATCTGCCTGGGAACCTGCTTTACTGTACTGCTGGGTCTATATGCTTATTTTGGAGGGGCTGCTGCTCCATGCTTATACTGCTGATGTATACTATATGCTTCCTAACGGATGGCACTTGGAAGTGTGTGTGTGTGTGTGTGTATGTATGTTTGTATGTATATACAGGTGAAACTCAAAGTTAGAATATCGTGAAAAAGTTAATTTATTTCACTAATGCAACTTAAAAGGTGAAACTAATATATGACATAGACTCATTACATGCAAAGCAAGATAGTTCAAGCCGTGATTTGTTATAATTGTGATTATGGCTTACAGCTCTTGAAAACCCCAAATCTACAATCTCAGAAAATTAGAATATTACATGCAATCAATAAAACAAGGATTGTACATAGAACAATATCGGACCTCTGAAAAGTATAAGCATACATACTGTATGTACTCAGTACTTGGTTTGGGCCCCTTTTGCAGCAATTACTGCCTCAATGCGGCGTGGCATGGAAGCTATCAGCCTGTGGCACTGCTGAGGTGGAAGACCAAGATGCTTCAATAGCGGCCTTCAGCTCTTCTGCATTGTTCTGTCTCATGTCTCATCTTTCTCTTGGCAATGCCCCATAGATTCTCTATGGGGTTCAGGTCAGGCGAGTTTACTGGCCAATCAAGCACAGTAATCCCACGGTCATTGAACCAGGTTTTAGTGCTTTTGGCAGTGTGGGCAGGTGCCAAGTCCTGCTGGAAAATGAAGTCAGCATCCCCATAGAGCTTGTCTGCGGAAGGAAGCATGAAGTGCTTCAAAATCTCCTGGTAGACGGCTGCGTTGACCCTGGACTTAATGAAGCACAGTGGACCAACACCAGCAGATGACATGGCTCCCCAAATCAACACAGACTGTGGAAACTTCACACTGGACTTCAAGCATCTTGCAGTGTGTGCCTCTCAATTCTTCCTCCATACTCTGGATCCTTGGTTTCCAAATGAGATGCAAAATTTGCTCTCATCAGAAAAGAAGACTTTGGACCAATGAGCAACAGACCAGGTCTGTTTTTCTTTAGCCCAGGTAAGACGCTTCTGATGTTGTTTGCTGTTCAGGAGTGGCTTGACAAGAGGAATACGACATTTGAAGCCCATGTCCAGGATCCGTCTGTGTGTGGTGGCTCTTGATGCACTGACTCCAGCCTCAGTCCACTCCTTGTGAAAGTCCCCAACACTTTTGAATGGCCTTTTCCTGACAATCCTCTCCAGGCTGTGGTCATCCCTGCTGCTTGTGCACCTTTTTCTTCCACACTTTTCCCTTTCACATAACTTTCTATTAATGTGCTTTGATACAGCACTTTGGGAACATCCAACTTGTTTTGCAATTACCTTTTTGAGGCTTTCCCTCCTTATGGAGGGTGTTAATGATGGTTTTCTGCACAACTGTCAGGTCAGCAGTCTTTCCTATGAGTGTGATTCCTACTGAACCAGACTGAGAGACCATTTAAAGGCTCAGGAACCCTTTGCAGGTGTTATGGCTTAATTAGCGGATTAGAGTGGGACACTTTGAGCCTAGAATATTGCACCTTTTTCACAATATTCTAATTTTCTGAGATTGTGGATTTGGAGTTTTCATGAGCTGTAAGCTTGAACTATCTTGCTTTGTATGTACATGTGTATATAATATTATTATTATTATTATTATTATTATTATTATTATTATTATTATTATTATTTTTTTTTTTATTTTTATTATGGCTGCACTATTTTTCGCTTGTTCGATTTTAAACCGCAATTAATTGCCGCGATTTAAAAACCGTGAGAGGTCGCGATTTTTTGCTAAAAAAAAAAAAAAACCCTGGTGGCTGTACTGCATTATTTGTATGTGATTTCTTGCAAACCAGCTCAATCTAGTGGTTGTTTTTAGCACACATTTGTAAAATGTCTGTTTCACTTTCTGTTTGTGATCTCAGCATCCGATCAAGCTATTGAAATCTAAAAGCAGAGCCCATGCAGGAGATGTGAAGAGGTACTTATATTTCACTCTAGGAAAGTCTGCAGTCTGAAACCTTAGGGTATGTAATCATTATGGAACCTCCCACACAATCTCAAGCTCTCTGAGAAACGGCTCAAATACATAGCAGATGCAGTTAACCCCACGGCTGCCAAAAAGGCTAAAAATACATTCCCCTCTGCTGCTGGGTTAACTTAACTGCATCTACAATGTATTTGATATCAGCAAGGCACAGCATTTCTGAAAGGAGCAGCCCCCCACCCCTACTGCTCTATGCCTGTATTGGATTCCTGCACAGGAGCAGGGCTCATTTTCAGTCAAATTAAAATGTTTAAAAAAAGAAGAAAAAATAAATACAAAATAAATAAAAAAAAAAATAATATATATCTATATCTATCCATATGTGTGTGTAACTGTATATTTGTGTGTGTGTGTATGTAAAAAAAAAAACTGTATATGTGTATGCAGCAAGGAATTCTGGGTAAGATATGCAAATTAGGTGCTTTGGCGTAAAGGGAATCTGCTGAAAAGCAGACATGAAGTAAAAAGGTGTCATTGTGAACCTAATTTGCATATCTTACCCATAATTCCTTGCTGCATTGGAAACTGTGTATTCCAGGGGTTTTCTGTGGGAAAAACAGGCCTACTGGCCTGTCTAGATTTGTTAATTAACTACACAATGAGTTATTTTCTCTCTATTTTGTGCGTAGTGGAGGTTTTTAAACTCACCTTTTTACCTCCCCCTAATTTAAAATGTTGTTGTGTTTTGCCCGGAAACAACTTCACCCAGCAGTGATTCAAACTTTCTCCCAGCTGATCAGTGGCAATAACCACGAAACAGTCTGTCCTGGGATAGTTATGAATCACTGCTTTAACCCTAGCTAAGCTTATAAGCTGTGTGAACAGCGATGCTTTGGCGTAAAGGCAATCTGCTGAAAAGCAGACATGAAGTAAAAAGGTGTGTCATTGTGAACCTAATTTGCATATCTTACCCAGAATTCCTTGCTGCATTGGAAACCGTGTATTCCAGAGGTTTTCAGTGGGAAAAACAGACCTACTGGCCTGTCTAGATTTGTTAATGAACTACACAATGAGTTATTTTCTCTATATTTTGTGCGTAGTGGAGGATTTTAAACTCGCCTTTTACCTCCCCCTAATTTAAAATGTTGTGGTGTGTATGTGTGTATGTGTATATATATATATATATATATATATATCTGCAAAAAATAAAAATGCCTGTTTAAAACTCTATACTCTTAAATAATATTGGGATCTTAGTCACACAATATGGCCATATTCTGCTTAGCCAGTCACCACTTACAAGGTGTCCCAAAATAGACTGGTCCTAACACTATAAATTTTCACCTTAGTGGGCTGAATCCTTTGATTCTAATATAGAATTCCAACTCTGTGGTTCTATGCCTCATTGAATGAGGCTGCCTGGCTTTATATAGCCTTAATGACACTGCCTGGAACACACCTGAGCAGGTTTGGAATTCTATATTAGAATCAAAGGGTTCAGCCCAGTAAGGTGAAAATTTTATAGTGTTAGGACCAGTCTATTTTGGGACACCTTGTAAGTGGTGACTGGCTGAGCAGAATATAGCCATATTGTGTGACTAAGATCCCAATATTTAAGAGTATAGAGTTTTAAACAGGCATTTTTTGCAGACTTTATATCAAAATAAGTGTTGTTTCATTTAGGATATGCGCTAATATTTTGTTGTTTGTTTGTATTTACACTGGTCATTTTGGCAGCACTCCCACAATATGTGCATTAATATATAATATGTTTTTGTGTATGTGACTTACACTGCTTCATATGTTAATCATATATGACTGTCCAAGAAAACTTGACAATGTTGTGTGTCATAAAACCTAATAACTGGCTAGTGGCTACTATTTAATCACATCACAGGCAGCAAATTTTATTTTAACTATTTTTTGTTTTGTATTTTTATGCTCCAAGAGTGTATTGGGCATTGAGAAACATGTACATTAAGATTCTGTAGTATTAAATAAACTTTTTAATGCAAAATGAAGGTGTTATTGTCATTTATAAGAAAATTGTGATTAAATCGCTATCGCGTTTTTACACACACACACACACACTTGACTTTCACTTTAAGCATTTATAAAACAGGACATTACAATTACAATTTTAAAAAGAAATTTCCAATTTACTTCTATTATCAAATTTGCTTTGTTTCTATGGCATTCTTTGTTGAAGAGATACCTAAGTAGGTGTCTCTGGAGAACAACATGGCAGGAAATAGTGCTGCCACCTAGTGCTTTTGCACATGCGCATCCCTGAGCTTACAGCCTGCTTTTCAACAAAAGATAAGAGAACAAATACAATTTTGCCTTATTGTAGTTTCAATATGTACATCAGATAATTGAAGGTGGTGCCACCTATATCTATGGTTTTAACTTTGTTGGAATTGGAAAATTGTTTTAAATTTTGTTCTACCATAATCAATAATTTTATTTTTTTTTGTCCCTTTACGCTGCAGTTTATGCAGTTAACTAACATTGCACCAAAATATTGTGTTAGTGACTGCTGTAATAAAGTTTGTCATGTATTCTACCCCATTTACTGATTTTAAGAGACAGTAAAGTCAAAATTTAACTCCTGATTTAAAGCATGCAATTTTAGGTCCCTTTTTTCTAATGATGCACCGAAATGAAAATTCTGGACCGAATCCGAAAATCCAGGATGCACTTAGCCGAAAACACAAACTGTCTCCCCCCCCCCCCCCCCCATTTTAATATATATATATATATATATATATATATATATAACACGGAAGGGAACTGCACTCTCATACCGGACGGGTACACATCCTATGACCCTGCAACATGCTCAGCCCTGGGTGCCACTGGCACTCACAGGAAGCTGTGCTGTCCCCAGAGCCACAAGCAGTTAACCCCAGACAGGTCTGGGTGCAAGAACCATAGGGAAAATTACAAAACAAATGAATACAACACACAGAGAAAACCCAGCACTCACTTACAAGCTCTCAGCTAAGATTTAAAAGCAAAACTGGAAAGGTTAGTCACCGCATCTGGCCAAATGGGACAAGCTCAGGTACCACGTCAAGGTCCTCTCCAATACCTGAGACCCTAAAACAGCCACACAATGCAAGCTTTCAAATCCAAACAAACTGGGAACAAGGGAAGGGTGCACAGGAATATGTAATCACCCTAGACATATACAAAACACGGAAGGGAACTGCACTCTCATACCGGACCGGGTACACATCCTATGACCCTGCAACATGCTCATTTTCCCTATGGTTCTTGCACTCAGACCTGTCTGGGGTTAACTGCTTGTGGCTCTGGGGACAGCACAGCTTCCTGTGAGTGCCAGTGGCACCCAGGGCTGAGCATGTTGCAGGGTCATAGGATGTGTACCCGGTCCGGTATGAGAGTGCAGTTCCCTTCCGTGTTTTGTATATGTCTAGGGTGATTACATATTCCTGTGCACCCTTTTTTTGTTTTCAGTTTGTTTGGATTTGAAAGCTTGCATTGTGTGGCTGTTTTAGGGTCTCAGGTATTGGAGAGGACCTTGACGTGGTACCTGAGCTTGTCCCATTTGGCCAGATGCGGTGACTAACCTTTCCAGTTTTGCTTTTAAATCTTAGCTGAGAGCTTGTAAGTGAGTGCTGGGTTTTCTCTGTGTGTTATATATATATATATATATATATATATATATATATATATATATATATATATATATATATATATATATATATATATATATATATATATATATATATATATATATATATATATATATATATATATATATATATATATATATATTATTTTTTTGTTTGTTTGCATAATTAGACTATTTTATGAATGAATCTGAATTGAGAACCTTCAAGCCAATAAAATTAAAATAAATAAGCACACTAAAATTGGACAAAAATATCTTAAAACAATAATATGCTACACAATAATTTTACCAAGAAAAAAAAAAACAGGGGCAAAAAACTATGCCATTTTCGGCCAAAATGTTTCTGCGACCAAATTTCAGTGCATCCCTACTTATAACAATATTAAATAGCAATATACTGTATCAGTCTGTATTTAGTTCTGTGTAACAGAATCAGATTTAACAGTATTTGTTTTACCAATTATCCAAATAAAGTATAGTCCTAGAAAACTATTATTATATGAGAAACAGTAAGTCAAGAAATGAGCTCGAACAGCAGCTCTAGGGTAGCATCAAATTTGAAATATGCTACACAATAATTTTACAGAAAATAACAGGCAAAAAAAACGAAAAACGAAATAGCCAAAAATGCAATTTTCTGCTGAAACGTTTCTGCGACCGAAATGCATCCCTACTTTTTTTCCTCTTATTTTCAAACTTGCTTTGCTCTTTTTGGCGTCCTTATTTAAAGGGGACACTAAACACAATTTTCTTTTTCTATAATGATTCAGATAGAGCATGCAATTTTAATTTATACCTTTTAGTTTAACTGATGCAAGTTAGAAGCAAATCTGCTGTTTAAAATTAAACATTTTTGTCTATGTAGAGATGTTTCACAATTTTTATGTACATTTCTGAACTTTTCAGAAACACTTGTTTTGATGTAACTTACCTTTAACATAATTAGGTATGTTGTTGTTTTGGAAATTTGTACAGTTCTTTGCAGTGGTTTTGTTTATAATATGTCTGACTTTATGGTGCTTTTATATCTTTCTGTTGTGATGAAACGTGGGAAGTTATGTTTTATTATACTATTTACACAAGTCTTTTATAGTAAGGTATTTTTTATATTCTTAGAATCCTCCTAAAGGTTGGGAAAACTGATTAATGTTTAAACAACTATAAAATATTTTGGTAGTATATTATATAGTGGTCTTGTCTAACCTTTAGGACCGGGGCCACTCTGTGGCCCTCCAGTTTATTACATTTCGCTCCCACTTCTCCACACTGAATACTTTGTGTATGAAATTTTGTAAACTAGACTAAAAATTGGAAGAAAGTCTATAAAAATGTGTGCTGCAGTAAAACACAGGTCTATCAATGCACCATGTTGCCAAGCAAATACGTATATATATATATATATATATATATATATATATATATATACACACACACACACACAGCCCTCGTTTTACAACGGTTCAATTTACACTGTTTCAGAATAACAACCTTTTTTTCCAGTCATGTGACTGCTATTGAGAAGCAGTGCATTTATTAAAATAGCCAGTAGGTGGAGCTGTGTGCTTGTGTTGCAGCAAAGCCAAGCAAGCTGAAATTAATCAGTTTAACCAGACCTGAGCTATCGAGCAGATTTCAAAGGAACAAGATCTTCCTGTCTATAAATCAGTCCAGATTGGAATGCATAGAAAGAACTGCTTTTGGTGAAAAATGCAAGTGAAGTCTGTGTTGTGTGATTATTTTATTAGGTTTTATAATGCTGTTTAGCAAATGGTTTTTGTTCATTTAACTTAGTGTAATTATATATTCTGTGTTGTGTGATTATTTTATTAGGTTTATAATTCTGTTTAGCATTTAAAGTCTTCATTTCAAAGCTTTAAAAATAATGTATTAGGTGTTACTTATGACAATTTTGAGAGGGGCCTGGAACCTAACTCCCTCACTTCCCATTGACTTACATTATAAACTGGGTTTCAATTTACAACGGTTTAAATTTACATCCATTCCTTGTGGAACCTAACCCCGGCGTAAACTGAGGGCTACCTGTATGTATGTATGTATGTATGTATGTATGTATGTATGTATATATGTGTGTATGTTATTTTATTTTTTTTGTTTTTATTACTTTTTTGGTTTTTATTTCTAAAATATGCTTATCAGCTCTCACAATGTACTAAACATTCTTACGGGATATATAGCTTATTGTAAGCATTAAATCAAGTTATTGTAATCTACAAGCCTTCTGAAGTGGTTGAGTTTGTGTATTCACTCACAGGCCTAGAAATTCACATCTTAATGGGGCATTCTAATGGATAAATACATTTCTCTTGTTAAGTGTATCCAGTCCACGGATCATCCATTACTTGTGGGATATATTCCCTTCCCAACAGGAAGTTGCAAGAGGATCACCCACAGCAAAGCTGCTATATAGCTCCTCCCCTCACATGTCATACCCAGTCATTCTCTTGCAACCCTCAACATAGATAGGAGGTCGTGAGAGGAGTGGTGTTTTATACTTAGTTTATTTCTTCAATCAAAAGTTTGTTATTTTTAAATGGCACCGGAGTGTGCTGTTTTTTCTCAGGCAGTATTTGGAAGAAGAATCTGCCTGCGTTTTCTATGATCTTAGCAGAAGTAACTAAGATCCACTTGCTGTTCTCACACATTCTGAGGAGTGAGTTAACTTCAGAAAGGGAATGGCGTGCAGGTTTCCTGCAACTAAGGTATGTGCAGTAAAATATTTTTCTAAGGAATGGAATTGACTAAGAAAATGCTGCTGATACCGAAGTAATGTAAGTAAAGCCTTAAATGCAGTGAAAGCGACTGGTATCAGGCTTATTAATAAAGATGTAAGTAAAGCCTTAAATGCAGTGAAAGCGACTGGTATCAGGCTTATTAATAGAGATATATATACTCTTCAAAAAATGTGTTTTAAAACGTTTGCTGGCATGTTTAATCGTTTTTTAACGTACATTTGGTGATAAAACTTATTGGGGCATAATTTTTCCACATGGCTGGCTTAATTTCTGCATAGAAACGGTTAACTGAGGCTTCCCACTGTTGTAATATGAGTGGGAGGGGCCTATTTTAGCGCTTTTTTGCGCAGTAAAAATTCAGACTCAGACTTCCTGCTTCTTCCTGCATGATCCAGGACTTCTCTAGAGCGCTCAAAAGGCTTCAAAAGTCGTATTGAGGGAGGTAATCAGTCACAGCAGAGCTGTGTTTTGGGTATTAAGGGGTTAATCATCCATTTGCAAGTGGGTGCAATGCTCTGCTGACTTACTGCATTTACTGTGAAAATTTGGTTGGTATAACTGCTTTGGTTCATTGTTGTTTCACCTTGAGACAGTTTTTTTGTGCTTCTTAAAGGCGCAGTAGCGTTGTTTATATTGCTTGTAAACTTATTGTGAAGTGTTTTCCAAGCTTGCCAGTTTTATTGCTAGTCTGTTTAAACATGTCTGACATAGATGAATCTACTTGTTCATTATGTTTGAAAGCCAGTGTGGAGCCCCATAGGAATATGTGTACTAAATGTATTGATTTCACTTTAAATAATAAAGGTCAGTCTTTATCTATAAAAGAATTATCACCAGACGACGAGGGGGAAGTTATGCCGACTAACTCTCCTCGCGCGTCAGTACCTTCGCCTCCCGCTCAGGGGGCGCATGCTATTATGGCGCCAAGTGCATCAGAGACGCCAATAGCAATTACTTTACAGGACATGGCTACAATCATGAATAATACCCTGTCAGAAGTATTATCTAGATTGCCAGAATTGAGAGGCAAGCGTGATAGCTCTGGGATTAGGAGAGATGCAGAGCGCGCTGGTGCTGTAAGAGCCATGTCTGATACTGCGTCACAGTTTGCAGAACATGAGGACGGAGAGCTTCATTCTGTGGGTGACGGATCTGATCCGGGGAAACCTGATTCAGAGATCTCTAATTTTAAATTTAAGCTTGAGAACCTCCGTGTATTGCTTGGGGAGGTTTTAGCTGCTCTGAACGACTGTAACACAGTTGCAATTCAAGAGAAATTGTGTAGGCTGGATAGATACTATGCGGTACCGGTGTGTACTGATGTTTTCCCTATACCTAAAAGGCTTACAGAAATTATTAGCAAGGAGTGGGATAGACCCGGTGTGCCCTTTTCCCCGCCTCCTATATTTAGAAAATTGTTTCCAATAGACTCCACTACACGGTACTTATGGCAGCAGTTTCTACTTTAGCAAAGCGTACCACTATCCCGGTTGAGGATAGTTGTGCTTTTTCGGATCCAATGGATAAAAAATTAGAAGGTTACCTTAAGAAAATGTTTGTTCAACAAGGTTTTATACTGCAGCCCCTTGCATGCATTGCGCCTGTCACTGCTGCTGCGGCATTCTGGTTTGAGTCTCTGGAAGAGGCCATTCACACAGCTCCATTGGATGAAATTATGGACAAGCTTAAATCACTTAAGCTAGCTAATGCATTTGTTTCTGATGCCATTGTACATTTGACTAAACTAACGGCTAAGAACTCCGGATTCGCCATCCAGGCGCGGAGGGCGCTATGGCTTAAATCCTGGTCAGCTGACGTGACTTCTAAATCTAAATTACTTAATATCCCTTTCAAGGGGCAGACCTTATTCGGGCCCGGCTTGAAGGAAATTATTGCTTACATTACTGGAGGTAAGGGTCACATCCTTCCTCAGGACAGGGCCAAACCAAAGGCCAAGCAGTCTAATTTTCGTGTCTTTCGAAATTTCAAGGCAGGAGCAGCATCAACTTCCTCCGCTCCAAAACAGGGAGGAACTATTGCTCATTTCAGACAGGCCTGGAAACCTAACCAGTCCTGGAACAAGGGCAAGCAGGCCAGAAAACCTGCTACTGCCCCCAAGACAGCATGAAGGAACTGCCCCCTATCCGGAAACGGATCTAGTGGGGGGCAGACTTTCTCTCTTCGCCCAGGCGTGGGCAAGAGATGTCCAGGATCCCTGGGCGTTGGAAATCATATATCAGGGATATCTTCTGGACTTCAAGGCTTCCCCTCCTCAAGGGAGATTTCATCTTTCAAGGTTATCAGAAAACCAGATAAAGAAAGAGGCATTCCTACGCTGTGTACAGGACCTCCTAGTAATGGGGGTGATCCATCCAGTTCCGCGGACGGAACAAGGACAGGGATTTTATTCAAATCTGTTCGTGGTTCCAAAGAAAGAGGGTACCTTCAGACCAATTTTGGACCTAAAGATATTAAACAAATTCCTAAGAGTTCCATCATTCAAAATGGAAGCTATTCGGACCATCCTACCCATGATCCAAGAGGGTCAGTACATGACCACAGTGGACTTAAAGGATGCCTACCTTCATATACCAATTCACAAAGATCATCATCGGTTCCTAAGATTTGCCTTTCTAGACAGGCATTACCAATTTGTAGCCCTCCCCTTCGGGTTGGCTACGGCCCCGAGAATCTTTACAAAGGTTCTGGGCTCACTTCTGGCGGTTCTAAGACCGCGAGGCATATCGGTGGCTCCGTATCTAGACGACATCCTGATACAGGCGTCAAGCTTTCAAATTACCAAGTCTCATACAGAGATAGTTCTGGCATTTCTGAGGTCGCATGGGTGGAAAGTGAACGTGGAAAAGAGTTCTCTATCACCACTCACAAGAGTCTCCTTCCTAGGGACTCTGATAGATTCTGTAGAAATGAAAATTTTCCTGACGGAGGCCAGGTTATCAAAACTTTTAAATGCTTGCTGTGTTCTTCATTCCATTCCACGACCGTCAGTGGCTCAGTGCATGGAAGTAATCGGCTTAATGGTAGCGGCAATGGACATAGTGCCATTTGCACGCCTGCATCTCAGACCGCTGCAATTGTGCATGCTAGGTCAGTGGAATGGGGATTACTCAGATTTGTCCCCTCTACTAAATCTGGATCAAGAGACCAGAGATTCTCTTCTCTGGTGGCTATCTCGGGTCCATCTGTCCAAGGGTATGACCTTTCGCAGGCCAGATTGGACGATTGTAACAACAGATGCCAGCCTTCTAGGCTGGGGCGCAGTCTGGAATTCCCTGAAGGCTCAGGGATCGTGGACTCAGGAGGAGAAACTCCTCCCAATAAATATTCTGGAGTTAAGAGCAATATTCAATGCTCTTCTAGCTTGGCCTCAGTTAGCAACACTGAGGTTCATCAGATTTCAGTCGGACAACATCACGACTGTGGCTTACATCAACCATCAAGGGGGAACCAGGAGTTCCCTAGCGATGTTAGAAGTCTCAAAGATAATTCGCTGGGCAGAGTCTCACTCTTGCCACTTGTCAGCGATCCACATCCCAGGCGTGGAGAACTGGGAGGCGGATTTTCTAAGTCGCCAGACTTTTCATCCGGGGGAGTGGGAACTCCATCCGGAGGTTTTCGCTCAACTGGTCCATCGTTGGGGCAAACCAGAACTGGATCTCATGGCGTCTCGCCAGAACGCCAAGCTTCCTCGTTACGGATCCAGGTCCAGGGACCCGGGAGCGACGCTGATAGATGCTCTAGCAGCTCCTTGGTTCTTCAACCTGGCTTATGTGTTTCCACCGTTTCCTCTGCTCCCTCGACTGATCGCCAAGATCAAGCAGGAGAGAGCATCAGTGATTCTGATAGCGCCTGCGTGGCCACGCAGGACCTGGTATGCAGACCTAGTGGACATGTCATCCTGTCCACCATGGACTCTACCTCTGAGGCAAGACCTTCTAATACAAGGTCCTTTCAATCATCCAAATCTAATTTCTCTGAGACTGACTGCATGGAGATTGAACTCTTGATTCTATCAAAGCGTGGCTTCTCCGAGTCAGTTATTGATACCTTAATACAGGCACGAAAGCCTGTTACCAGGAAAATCTACCATAAGATATGGCGTAAATACCTTTATTGGTGCGAATCCAAGAGTTACTCATGGAGTAAGGTTAGGATTCCTAGGATATTGTCCTTTCTCCAAGAGGATTTGGACAAAGGCTTATCAGCTAGTTCTTTAAAAGGACAGATCTCTGCTCTGTCTATTCTTTTGCACAAGCGTCTGGCAGAAGTTCCAGACGTCCAGGCATTTTGTCAGGCTTTGGTTAGGATTAAGCCTGTGTTTAAAACTGTTGCTCCTCCGTGGAGCTTAAACTTGGTTCTTAAAGTTCTTCAAGGAGTTTCGTTTGAACCCCTTCATTCCATTGATATTAAACTTTTATCTTGGAAAGTTCTGTTTTTGATGGCTATTTCCTCGGCTCGAAGAATCTCGGAGTTATCTGCCTTACATTGTGATTCTCCTTATCTGATTTTCCATTCAGACAAGGTAGTTCTGCGTACTAAACCTGGGTTTTTACCTAAGGTGGTTTCTAACAGGAATATCAATCAAGAGATTGTTGTTCCGTCATTGTGCCCTAATCCTTCTTCAAAGAAGGAACGTCTTTTACATAATCTGGACGTAGTCCGTGCCTTGAAGTTCTACTTACAGGCAACTAAAGATTTTCGTCAAACTTCTTCCCTGTTTGTCGTTTACTCTGGGCAGAGGAGAGGTCAAAAGGCTTCGGCAACTTCTCTCTCCTTTTGGCTTAGAAGCATAATACGCTTAGCCTATGAGACTGCTGGACAGCAGCCCCCTGAAAGGATTACAGCTCATTCTACTAGAGCTGTGGCTTCCACCTGGGCTTTTAAAAATGAGGCCTCTGTTGAACAGATTTGCAAGGCTGCGACTTGGTCTTCGCTTCACACTTTTTCAAAATTTTACAAATTTGACACTTTTGCTTCTTCGGAGGCTGTTTTTGGGAGAAAGGTTCTACAGGCAGTGGTTCCTGCCTTGTCCCTCCCATCATCCGTGTACTTTAGCTTTGGTATTGGTATCCCACAAGTAATGGATGATCCGTGGACTGGATACACTTAACAAGAGAAAACATAATTTATGCTTACCTGATAAATTTATTTCTCTTGTAGTGTATCCAGTCCACGGCCCGCCCTGTCCTTTTAAGGCAGGTCTAAATTTTTAATTAAACTACAGTCACCACTGCACCCTATGGTTTCTCCTTTCTCGTCTTGTTTCGGTCGAATGACTGGATATGACATGTGAGGGGAGGAGCTATATAGCAGCTTTGCTGTGGGTGATCCTCTTGCAACTTCCTGTTGGGAAGGGAATATATCCCACAAGTAATGGATGATCCGTGGACTGGATACACTACAAGAGAAATAAATTTATCAGGTAAGCATAAATTATGTTTTTGTTAGAGTATGTCATTATACAGTAGTGTTCCTTGTCAACCATGTGTTTAAAGGTACATAATACCCATATGCTAAATAAATTGAAAGTGATGCAGGATAAATGTAAAAATGTAAAAAAA
Organism: Bombina bombina; assembly: GCF_027579735.1. NCBI lineage: Eukaryota > Metazoa > Chordata > Amphibia > Anura > Bombinatoridae > Bombina > Bombina bombina. The sequence continues at coordinate 549,846,966 of NC_069499.1, forward strand.
AAATATCACCTGGACATCTCTATGTAAAAAAGAAGATATTATCATATATAGATATTCTATTAATAACAATATACTATCGAGAAAAAAACAAACGCTGGGGATGGTCTTTCAAATTCATTAAAGGTTTCCATTTTCCTTTTGAAATCATTCTTATTTCCTGCTATATTATATACTAAATCATCCCTCTCTAATATCAATTGATAGGTCAGATTATATTTTAGCTGCTTAATATGAGTTTTTTTTTCTGAATCCATACGTTGAAAAAAATCTTTCTAGCTAGTATTATTTTTGTAATTAATTTGTGTTTCTTCCATAATCTAATTTATTTAAAAAAAAACTATATTCAAAATGTTTAGCTCAAGCTTAATTTCAAGAGTTTTTCATAGAAAGTATGTGAGTTTAGATCAAAATTGATTAATTTTTTAACAAGTCCAAATATAATGTATAAAATCAGGGTTAAAGGGACAGTCAACACCAGAATTTTTGTTGTTTTAAAAGATAGATAATCCCTTTATTACCCATTCCCCAGTTTTGCATAAACACAGTTATATTAATATACTTTTAACCTCTGTGATTACCTTGTATCTAAGCATCTTCTGACAGCCCCCTGATCACATGACATTTTATTATCTATTGACTTTCATTTTAGCCAATTAGTGCAGTGTCTGCCACAATCCACGGGCGTGCTCACAATGTTATCTATAGGGTTTACCTGAACTAGCTCTCCCCTGCTGTGAAAAGCAAATAGAAAAGCATGTGATTAGAGGCGGCCTTCAAGGGCTCAGAAATTATCATATGATCCTTCCTAGGTCTAGCTTTCAACTAAGAATACCAAAAGAACAAAGCAAAATTGGTGATAAAAGTAAATTGGAAAGTTGTTTAAAATTACATGCCCTATTTGACACATGAAAGTTTTTTTTTTGGACTTGACTGTCCCTTTAAATAACGAACATTTGGGGCAGCAATTTTTAACATCCACTCTCCATTTACAAACATGTCTAGGTAATATATAATCATGATTTATAATTCTAAATTGAGATTTTCTTTGGTCAGCAGATATAGTATTCCTCTCTCTCTCTCTCTCTCTCTCTCTCTCTCTCTCTCTCTCTCTCTCTCTCTCTCTCTCTCTCTCTCTCTCTCTCTATCTATATATATATATATATATATATATATATATATATATATATATATATATATATATATATATATATATATATATATACAAAGAGAGAGGGTTGTAGGTAGTTGCGCCACAATTAGAGCAGTAGTAGTTGTACAATGAAATGCTCTATGAGGATGTCCAATGCCTGCTGCTATTAGTGGTGTCTCATTCCTCCTAGGTGAGACTAAAATGGTGAGAGGTAGAATCGGGTGTGTTCTAATAGCGCTTGCAGAAGATGTTCCTCATAAGCAAGTCAGGGGGAGGAAAACAGAAATGGGAATATCCCCAGATGAGTAATGAGTTGAGATGAAAATAAATAGTAAATGCTCACCTGATGATGTATTAGGCTACAATGTGTGATTTTTTTTTTTGATTTTTTTATTTTGGGATGGTGGTGTGCCACAGGATTTTTTAATATAAAAAGGTGTGCCACGGCAAAAAAAAGGTTAAAAATCACTGGTCTAACACACTCTTTTCAACGCTTTGATCAACATTTCTATGCTTACTGTCCCTTTAAGAAAATCATGCATTGCTTTGTGCATATGCAGTAGTTTATTATTTGTCCACACACTTTGCTCATTTGATGCAGCTTCCGTTTGGCTGCTCTAAACCAAGCTCCAAGGTAATAAACACCACAGAATATTCCTTAACATTTTACCAGGCTTTTAAATAGTTATATTTTGAATATCTATATCAGATCTATGCAATCTTTTTTCAGTCATGTGACTGCTATTGAAAAGCTTTGGAAAGCAGTGCACTAATTAAAATAGCCAGTAGGTGGAGCTTTTCGTTTGTTTTGCAGCAAAGTTATGCAACTTAACAAACTGAAATTGATCTGTGTACACAGAGCAGACATTAGCTATCGAGCAACAAGATTTAGCAGCCACTTCCCTATTATCTTCCTGTCCAGCTGCTTGAGGTGATGGTGCCTAACTGCCTATTAATCAGTCCAGATTGAAATGCATAGAATAGCTGCAGACCCAATATTATATAACATGCTAACAATGCAGAGAACTGATTGCAGAAAAATGCAAGTAAAAAAACGTTTTTGTTCATTAAACTTGATGATGTTTGATGATGATGCAGTCTGTTGTGTGATTATTTAATTAGGTGCTGTTAGTTTGATGATACAATCTATATTAATAGGTTTATAATGCTGTTTAGCATTTAAAGTCTTCATTTCAAAGCTTTAAAAATAATGTATTAGGTGTTACTTAGTTATGTAAACTTGCCGATTAAAGATAAATTAAGATATCTGAGATATATATATATATATATATATATATATATATATATATATATATATATATATCTCAGATATCTTAATTTATCTTTAATCGGCAAGTTTACATAACTCCTGAAAAAAGAGAAATCGTCTATAAATTGGGATGTATTCTAATAATAAATTTAAAGAGTGAATTGCTTGATAATAATGAAACTCTTAAGAGAGGGGAATATCATAAATTGAAGCAATCTCTTCAAAGGATTTGATTTTTCTTGATCTACTCTTCAAAAATTGATTACTATATTTCAATCCTTTATCACTCCATATATTAAACGGGTATTGATATCCTGCTGGGAACTTAGGGTTTCACCAAAGTGGTAAATAGCCAGAAAACGTGTAATTATCACAATCCTTGATTCATCTATACCAAGCATAAATAATGTCATGAAGCTAGGTTTAAATTTTTGTTGTAAATCTTTAGGTTTGCTATGTAGCATATAGCTCAAAGCAAAATTCCTGATCCTCTCCTGGTCTAGTTCAAATGTGTTAGTTTCTTTTTTCCTAGTAGCCAATTTAGGCTAAATTTCAGAAGTATGGCTATGCATTTTATGTGGCAAAAAAAATAATAAATAATAAATATATCTATCTATCTATCTCTTACTGATTGTCATTGGCTCACCCATGTGTTCAGTTACAAATCAGAAGTGCATTGCTGCTCCTTCAACAAATGATACCAAGAGAATGAAGCAAATTTGATAATAGAAGTAAACTGGAAAGTTGTTTAAAATTGTATTCTCTACCTATGAAAGAAACATTTTTGGGTTTCATGTCCCTTTAAGGCTCTTTCAATTTGGAATAAGTCCAGTCTGTTGATCTTTAATGGTAACATCTGTAAGGTATATAATATGCCTGGGAATATAATAATTTTTATAAGGTGGATCTTACCATGTAGTGGCAAGTTCGCCCAAGTTTTTAATCTTTAATTTATTTTTGTAATAACTGGTTTCACATTTCATTTATAAAAATTTAAAATTTTTTGATTAATCTTAATGCTTAGATATTTCATTGGTATGGATAGATCTTGAAAGGGAAGAACAAGATCTTTAGAGGATTTTAATAGCCAAAGCATTTGTGATTTTTGTCAAGTTACTCTTATAGCAGGATAACTGGCTGTATTGATCTTTAGCATTTAAAATTAAAATGATCTAGGTGTAATTTTGGATTAGAAATGAATAATAGATCATCTGCATATGCTACCAATTTCAGATTACATTTCCCAATGTCTATACCTGGATTAACTTGATTCAAAGTGGCTAATAAAGGTTGCAGAGCAAGATTGAATAACAAGGGGGTTAGGGGACATACCTGTCAAGTACCATGTTGTAACTATTGGCTCTGCAAATTGTCCATTAATTTGTACAAATGCTTTACAAACGGTATAGATGTATAAATTTCAAAAAGACTCCCTTGAAACCAAAATTCTCTAGTGAGGTAAAGAGTAGGGGCCACTCTACTGTCGAAGGCCTTCTTTGCATCAAGAGCCAACAAGAAGGCCTCCGGCAGAATATCTTGCTCTCCTCTATCATCATATCTTTCTATGGCATCTAAGATTTTCCTTAAATTTGTAACTGAAGATCTACCGGAAATAAAACGTGTTTGGTCCGGTGAAAGTAAATCCGGTATTATTTGATAGAATTTTCATTACAATTTTATAATCCACATTGATTAGTGAAATAGGTCTATAAGATTGTTGTAAAGTGGCGTCTTTCTTTGGTTTTGGGATTACAATTATATTGACTAACTTAAAATTTTGGGGAGGTAAAACCCCATATGTATAATAATCATGAAAATATTGGAACAGAATCGGTACTGTTTTGCTTATTAATATTTTATAAAATTATTTATTATTACTATTCTTTATAAAGCGCCAACAGATTCCACAGCGCTGTCCATGGGTAACAAAGATAAAAGGACAGTACAATATGAGACACCAGACACAATTTAACAAACAAATACAGGGGGAATTAGGAGCCCTGTTCCTGTGGGAACTTACCATCTAAATGGGTAGGAGGGTGAGAAACAGGAGGTGGGGACTGCAAAGGTGGGAATGATCTTAGATGAGGGCAACTATTAGGCAAGTGAAATTCATTAGTTACTGATTTGGTGATAGGCTTCCCTGAACAAGAAGGTCATTAGGGAGCGTTGAGTGGTTGGGGGAAAGTCTGACAGCTCGAGGAAGTGCGTTCCAGAGGGTTGGTGCCACACGAGAGAAGTCCTGTTGTCTAGCATGGGAGGAGGTGATGGTAGAAGAGGCAAGGAGTAGATCGTTGTTGAATCTTAGGGGACAGGCTGGAGTATATTTGTTGATGAGTGAGGACAGGTAGGGGGGGCATTGGTAAGGGCTTTGTAGGTCAGAGTGAGAATTTTGAATTTAATTGTGCTGTGAATGGGGAGCCAGTGAAGGGACTCAGAGGGGTGCAGCGGATACAGAGCTGGAGTAGAATTAGATGGGGGATTAGAAGAAGCTCAGTCTTGGAAATGTTGATTTTTAGATGGTGAGAGGCCATCCAGGAAGAAATGCCAGATAAGCAGTCGCTGATGTGGGAAAGGACAGAAGGAGAAAGTGCAGGGGTGGATAGGTAGATCAGCATAGAGGTGATAGTTGAAGCCATAGCTACTGATAAGTTTACCCAGTGAGGAAGTATAAATAGAGAAGAGTAGAGGGCCTTGAACAGAGCCTTGAGGTACTCAGACACAGGCAATGGAGAGGAGGAGTCGCCAGCAAATGAGACAGAAAAGGACTTATTAGAGAGATAAGAGTGGATCTAGGAGAGGGCAATTTCACAAAGCCCAAGAAAGCTGAGAGTCTGTAGGAGGAGGGGATGGTCAACAGTTTCAAAGGCAGCAGACTGGTCAAGTAAGGTAAGTATAGAATAGTGGCCATTATTTTTAGCAGAAAGAAGATAGTTAGTAACCTTGGTGAGGGCAGTCTCAGTTGAGTGTTGGGGATGGAAGTCAGATTGCAGGGGTCAAGCAATGAGTTGGAGGATAGGAAGTGGGTAAGGCAATCGAAAACTAGTTTTTTCCAGGACTTTTGAAGCTAGTGGAAGCAGTTATATGGGGAGGTAGTTTGCAGGAGAATTTGGGTTGAGGGAGGGTTTTTTGAGGATGGGGTGACCTTTACATGTTTGAAGGATGCTGTGGATGTGTGGGAAGAAGTTTCTTTCATGTAATTAGCAAGAGTCCATGAGCTAGTGACGTATGGGATATACATTCCTACCAGGAGGGGCAAAGTTTCCCAAACCTCAAAATGCCTATAAATACACCCCTCACCACACCCACAATTCAGTTTTACAAACTTTGCCTCCGATGGAGGTGGTGAAGTAAGTTTGTGCTAGATTCTACGTTGATATGCGCTCCGCAGCAAGTTGGAGCCCGGTTTTCCTCTCAGCGTGCAGTGAATGTCAGAGGGATGTGAGGAGAGTATTGCCTATTTGAATGCAGTGATCTCCTTCTACGGGGTCTATTTCATAGGTTCTCTGTTATCGGTCGTAGAGATTCATCTCTTACCTCCCTTTTCAGATCGACGATATACTCTTATATATACCATTACCTCTGCTGATTCTCGTTTCAGTACTGGTTTGGCTTTCTACAAACATGTAGATGAGTGTCCTGGGGTAAGTAAATCTTATTTTCTGTGACACTCTAAGCTATGGTTGGGCACTTTGTTTATAAAGTTCTAAATATATGTATTCAAACATTTATTTGCCTTGACTCAGAATGTTCAACTTTCCTTATTTTCAGACAGTCAGTTTCATATTTGGGATAATGCATTTGATTTAATCATTTTTTCTTACCTTCAAAAATTTGACTCTTTTTCCCTGTGGGCTGTTAGGCTCGCGGGAGCTGAAAATGCTTCATTTTATTGCGTCATTCTTGGCGCGGACTTTTTTGGCGCAACAATTCTTTTCCGTTTCCGGCGTCATACGTGTCGCCGGAAGTTGCGTCATTTTTTTGACGTTATTTTGCGCCAAAAATGTCGGCGTTCCGGATGTGGCGTCATTTTTGGCGCCAAAAGCATTTAGGCGCCAAATAATGTGGGCGTCTTATTTGGAGCTAAAAAATATGGGCGTCGCTTTTGTCTCCACATTATTTAAGTCTCATTTTTCATTGCTTCTGGTTGCTAGAAGCTTGTTCTTTGGCATTTTTTCCCATTCCTGAAACTGTCATTTAAGGAATTTGATCAATTTTGCTTTATATGTTGTTTTTTTCTCTTACATATTGCAAGATGTCTCACGTTGCATCTGAGTCAGAAGATACTACAGGAAAATCGCTGTCTAGTGCTGGATCTACCAAAGCTAAGTGTATCTGCTGTAAACTTTTGGTAGCTATTTCTCCGGCTGTTGTTTGTATTAATTGTCATGACAAACTTGTTAATGCAGATAATATTTCCTTTAGTAAAGTACCATTGTCTGTTGCAGTTCCTTCAACATCTAAGGTGCAGAATGTTCCTGATAATATAAGAGATTTTGTTTCTGAATCCATCAAGAAGGCTATGTCTGTTATTTCTCCTTCTAGTAAACGTAAAAAATCTTTTAAAACTTCTCTCCCTACAGATGAATTTTTAAATGAACATCATCATTCTGATGACTCTTCTGGTTCAGAGGATTCTGTTTCAGAGATTGATGCTGATAAATCTTCATATTTATTTAAAATGGAATTTATTCGTTCTTTACTTAAAGAAGTACTAATTGCTTTAGAAATAGAGGATTCTGGTCCTCTTGATACTAATTCTAAACGTTTAGATAAGGTATTTAAATCTCCTGTGGTTATTCCAGAAGTTTTTCCTGTTCCTAATGCTATTTCTGCAGTAATTTCCAAAGAATGGGATAAATTGGGTAATTCATTTACTCCTTCTAAACGTTTTAAGCAATTATATCCTGTACCGTCTGACAGGTTAGAATTTTGGGACAAAATCCCTAAAGTTGATGGGGCTATTTCTACCCTTGCTAAACGTACTACCATTCCTACGTCAGATGGTACTTCGTTTAAAGATCCTTTAGATAGGAAAATTGAATCCTTTCTAAGAAAAGCTTATCTGTGTTCAGGTAATCTTCTTAGACCTGCTATATCATTGGCTGATGTTGCTGCAGCTTCAACTTTTTGGTTGGAAACTTTAGCGTAACAAATCATGATTCTCATGATATTATTATTCTTCTTCAGCATGCTAATAATTTTATCTGTGATGCCATTTTTGATATTATCAGAGTTGATGTCAGGTTTATGTCTTTAGCTATTTTAGCTAGAAGAGCTTTATGGCTTAAGACTTGGAATGCTGATATGGCTTCTAAATCAACTCTACTTTCCATTTCTTTCCAGGGTAACAAATTATTTGGTTCTCAGTTGGATTCTATTATCTCAACTGTTACTGGTGGGAAAGGAACTTTTTTACCACAGGATAAAAAATCTAAAGGTAAAAACAGGGCTAATAATCGTTTTCGTTCCTTTCGTTTCAACAAAGAACAAAAGCCTGATCCTTCATCCTCAGGAGCAGTTTCAGTTTGGAAACCATCTCCAGTCTGGAATAAATCCAAGCCTGCTAGAAAGGCAAAGCCTGCTTCTAAGTCCACATGAAGGTGCGGCCCTCATTCCAGCTCAGCTGGTAGGGGGCAGGTTACGTTTTTTCAAAGAAATTTGGATCAATTCTGTTCACAATCTTTGGATTCAGAACATTGTTTCAGAAGGGTACAGAATTGGTTTCAAGATGAGACCTCCTGCAAAGAGATTTTTTCTTTCCCGTGTCCCAGTAAATCCAGTGAAAGCTCAAGCATTTCTGAATTGTGTTTCAGATCTAGAGTTGGCTGGAGTAATTATGCCAGTTCCAGTTCCGGAACAGGGGATGGGGTTTTATTCAAATCTCTTCATTGTACCAAAGAAGGAGAATTCCTCCAGACCAGTTCTGGATCTAAAAATATTGAATCGTTATGTAAGGATACCAATGTTCAAGATGGTAACTATAAGGACTATCTTGCCTTTTGTTCAGCAAGGGAATTATATGTCCACAATATATTTACAGGATGCATATCTGCATATTCCGATTCATCCAGATCATTATCAGTTCCTGAGATTCTCTTTTCTGGACAAGCATTACCAGTTTGTGGCTCTACCGTTTGGCCTAGCTACAGCTCCAAGAATTTTTACAAAGGTTCTCGGTGCCCTTCTGTCTGTAATCAGAGAACAGGGTATTGTGGTATTTCCTTATTTGGACGATATCTTGGTACTTGCTCAGTCTTTACATTTAGCAGAATCTCATACGAATCGACTTGTGTTGTTTCTTCAAGATCATGGTTGGAGGATCAATTTACCAAAAAGTACATTGATTCCTCAGACAAGGGTAACCTTTCTGGGTTTCCAGATAGACTCAGTGTCCATGACAAGAGACGTCTAAAATTGATTTCAGCTTGTCGAAACCTTCAGTCACAATCATTCCCTTCGGTAGCCTTATGCATGGAAATTCTAGGTCTTATGACTGCTGCATCGGACGCGATCCCCTTTGCTCGTTTTCACATGCGACCTCTTCAGCTCTGTATGCTGAATCAATGGTGCAAGGATTACACAAAGATATCTCAATTAGTATCTTTAAAACCGATTGTTCGACACTCTCTAACGTGGTGGACAGATCACCATCGTTTAATTCAGGGGGCTTCTTTTGTGCTTCCGACCTGGACTGTAATTTCAACAGATGCAAGTCTCACAGGTTGGGGAGCTGTGTGGGGATCTCTGACGGCACAAGGAGTTTGGGAATCTCAGGAGGTGAGATTACCGATCAATATTTTGGAACTCCGTGCAATTTTCAGAGCTCTTCAGTTTTGGCCTCTTCTGAAGAGAGAATCGTTCATTTGTTTTCAGACAGACAATGTCACAACTGTGGCATACATCAATCATCAAGGAGGGACTCACAGTCCTCTGGCTATGAAAGAAGTATCTCGAATTTTGGTTTGGGCGGAATCCAGCTCCTGTCTAATCTCTGCGGTTCATATCCCAGGTGTAGACAATTGGGAAGCGGATTATCTCAGTCGCCAAACGTTGCATCCGGGCGAATGGTCTCTTCACCCAGACGTATTTCTTCAGATTGTTCAAAGGTGGGAACTTCCAGAAATAGATCTGATGGCGTCTCATCTAAACAAGAAACTTCCCAGATATCTGTCCAGATCCCGGGATCCTCAGGCGGAGGCATTGGATGCATTATCACTTCCTTGGAAGTATCATCCTGCCTATATCTTTCCGCCTCTAGTTCTTCTTCCAAGAGTAATCTCCAAGATTCTGAAGGAATACTCGTTTGTTCTGCTGGTAGCTCCGGCATGGCCTCACAGGTTTTGGTATGCGGATCTTGTCCGGATGGCCTCTTGCCAACCGTGGACTCTTCCATTAAGACCAGACCTTCTGTCACAAGGTCCTTTTTTCCATCAGGATCTGAAATCCTTAAATTTAAAGGTATGGAGATTGAACGCTTGATTCTTGGTCAAAGAGGTTTCTCTGACTCTGTGATTAATACTATGTTACAGGCTCGTAAATCTGTATCTAGAGAGATATATTAGAGTCTGGAAGACTTATATTTCTTGGTGTCTTTCTCATCATTTTTCTTGGCATTCTTTTAGAATACCGAGAATTTTACAGTTTCTTCAGGATGGTTTAGATAAGGGTTTGTCTGCAAGTTCCTTGAAAGGACAAATTTCTGCTCTTTCTGTTCTTTTCCACAGAAAGATTGCTATTCTTCCTGATATTCATTGTTTTGTACAAGCTTTGGTTCGTATAAAACCTGTCATTAAGTCTATTTCTCCTCCTTGGAGTTTGAATTTGGTTCTGGGAGCTCTTGAAGCTCCTCCCTTTGAACCTATGCATTCATTGGACATTAAATTACTTTCTTGGAAAGTTTTGTTCCTTTTGGCCATCTCTTCTGCCAGAAGAGTTTCTGAATTATCTGCTCTTTCTTGTGAGTCTCCTTTTCTGATTTTTCATCAGGATAAGGCGGTGTTGCGAACTTCTTTTGAATTTTTACCTAAAGTTGTGAATTCCAACAACATTAGTAGAGAAATTGTGGTTCCTTCATTATGTCCTAATCCTAAGAATTCTAAGGAGAAATCATTGCATTCTTTGGATGTTAGAGCTTTGAAATATTATGTTGAAGCTACTAAATCTTTCCGAAAGACTTCTAGTCTATTTGTTATCTTTTCCGGTTCTAGAAAAGGCCACAAAGCTTCTGCCATTTCTTTGGCATCTTGGTTGAAATCTTTAATTCATCTTGCCTATGTTGAGTCGGGTAAAACTCCGCCTCAGAGGATTACAGCTCATTCTACCAGGTCAGTTTCTACTTCCTGGGCGTTTAGGAATGAAGCTTCGGTTGATCAGATTTGCAAAGCAGCAACTTGGTCCTCTTTGCATACTTTTACTAAATTCTACCATTTTTATGTATTTTCTTCTTCTGAAGCAGTTTTTGGTAGAAAAGTACTTCAGGCAGCGGTTTCAGTCTGAATCTTCTGCTTATGTTTTTCATTAAACTTTATTTTGGGTGTGGATTATTTTCAGCAGGAATTGGCTGTCTTTATTTTATCCCTCCCTCTCTAGTAACTCTTGTGTGGAAAGATCCACATCTTGGGTAATCATTATCCCATACGTCACTAGCTCATGGACTCTTGCTAATTACATGAAAGAAAACATAATTTATGTAAGAACTTACCTGATAAATTCATTTCTTGCATATTAGCAAGAGTCCATGAGGCCCGCCCTTTTTTTGTGGTGGTTATGATTTTTGTATAAAGCACAATTATTCCAATTCCTTATTTTATATGCTTTCGCACTTTTTTATCACCCCACTTCTTGGCTATTCGTTAAACTGAATTGTGGGTGTGGTGAGGGGTGTATTTATAGGCATTTTGAGGTTTGGGAAACTTTGCCCCTCCTGGTAGGAATGTATATCCCATACGTCACTAGCTCATGGACTCTTGCTAATATGAAAGAAATGAATTTATCAGGTAAGTTCTTACATAAATTATGTTTTTTGGATAAGGTTAGAAAGTTGGAGAGGATCCACAGTGTGCAGATTTCTACAGGTGCAGGGGGGGAGAACTAGGTTTAGCATGCAAATTGAGATTATAGGTGAGCAGATGGTGGTCTGAGATGGGAAATGGGCGACAGGTGACATCAAAAGGTAAGCAGAGGTAGGAGAATACCAGATCAAGAGTGTCCTTCGCGGTGAGTAGGGAATAGGATGGATTGTGAGAGACTAAAGTAGTTTGTGAATGAGAGAAGTTTAGAGGCAGCAGGGGCAGATGGGTTATCAATGGGGATGTTGAAGTTCCCTAGTATTCGAGCAGGTGTATTTGTAGAGAGAAAGTGAGAGAGCCAGGCAGCAAAGTTGTTGAGGAATTGGGAAGTTGGTCCAGGGGGCGATAAATAACTGCCACCTTGAGGGGGAGAAAATTTGGATGCAGTGGGCATAGGAGAAGGAGAGAGATTGCTGAGGATGCCGGTGCTGATGGGAGTAGGAGGGGGATAGTAAGATTCCAACACCGCCACCATGTCTCTCACCCGGCCTTGGTGTGTGGCTAAAGTGGAGACCGCCATGCGTTAGAGCAGCAATGGAAGCAATGTCAGAGGAAGATAGCCAGGTTTCAGTAATTGCTAGAAGATTGAGAGCATTAGAAACAAAGAGGTCGCGAACAGTTGTAAGTTTGTTAGTCAGAGCGTGCATTCCAGAGGGCACAAGAAAAGAGAAGGGATAAGCACTGTGGATTAATGGAGATGAGATTGTTAAGATAGCGTGACCTTGAGTTTGTTTTGTGGGAGACTGAGGGAGAGTGTAAAAGTGTGGTTATTGCTGCAAGGCCAAGGTTAGGAGATATGTCACCAGCAGCAAGCAGTAGAGTGTAAATGACAGAAGGTGAGTGAGATTTGTAGGAGCGTGTTTGATTAGAGACAGGGGAGTTAGATGGGGAAGTATTTCTAAGGAGGCAGAGTAGTTCATGAGAGGACAGCATAGGGGATGAGAGAAGGAAGGGAGAGATAATGATAGTGTGGGGATTATATGTTATAAGGGCATGCAGTGAGTTTTAGGAAGATGGCAGACAGAGCAGAAAGGACATAGAGAGAATTATGCATGTGTGTAATTAGTAAGGATTACCTGTTAGTGGGGACTGCAGTTTCCCCTCCAGTTTCTAAACTCCAGTTCTTAACTTGGACACTTATAATCCAGAACCACTTTGAAACTCAGAGCAAAGGCTTCGCAGAGCCAGTGCTCAGCTGTATATAGTAGTGAAATTAGAGTTGGAATGATTTGATTGGACTGGAGTTGCACACTTGTAAATTAGATGGGGGGTGGTGTGAGCAAGTGGCTGGGGGATGAACACAGAAATTGTACAAAGGAGCTGGTAACAAATATACAAAAGTCATAAATTCAGACATCCGAGAAAATGCATACCCAGGGTATTGGAAACACATTAAAGGGACGTGGAATAGCAACCAGGGCACAAAATGCACATCTGGACCGCCTGCTTTGCCTAACTTCAAGGAATCAATTATATTTTTTATCTCTTCTGAACATATAGGTCTATTTAGGTTTTCCAATTTAGCATGTTATTTTCGGAAGCTTTAATTTTGCCCAAAAGTCATCCACATTCTTTGATTTGATTTTTTTTTTCTGATGTGTAAAGATCTTGATAGAAATCTGCAAATGCCTTGGCTATTTTATTGGGCTCCTGTATATTCAGCCCTTTTATATTTAATATTGTTTATTGTTTTTTTTTATTAGAGAAGCTAAAAGCTTCCCTGATCTATTTCCCCAACGTAATTGTTTTGCCTCCTAGTTGCCTCAATTTATCTCTTGTTTTCCTTTCCAGGAAACCATATCTCTTGTTTTGTTAAAAAAAAATAATTTCATTTTTTATGATAGGATTAATTTTAAAATTACTAAAAGGTTAATGCCACACTTTTGAAAGCTCTAGTTCTTGTTTCTTTTGTTTTCTGTGCCTTGTTACATATGTTATGTCTGATTTTATAGTAGCTTTAGCAGCTTCCCAATAAATTTGGTTATGGTTTAAATGCAAGCTATTATTTGAATGATACTCTTCCCATTTATTTTGTAACTATTGTTTAAATTTGTTTAAGACCGGAGGGATAATAAAATTTATTATTGTTGTATTTATTATATGGAAAATCCATTTTCATGTACACCGGAGCATGATCTGAGAAAATAAATTCCATTATTTGAATTTTATTTAATCTATTTAATAATTCTATTGAAATTAAGAATAAATCTAACCTTGACATGGCATTGTTATTTCTATAAACACACATGTAAAATCTATTTCATCTGGGTTTTTCAGCCACCAAGCATCCATTACGTTAAAGGTCTCCTGTAGATCCGCAAATATTGCCTTTTCGTAATTAATTCTGGTGGAAATATTACCCTTTTTTTTTTTTTTTTTTTTTTTTTTTTTTTAAATCTATTTTGTGGATCACTTTTTTCCTATCCAACAGGGGGTTTGGAGTTATGTTGTAATCACCCATTATAATTATTTGACTATCCATATATCTTACTAATTTCTTTTTCAGGTTTGCCCAAAAACCTTGATTTTGTTCGTTAGGGCCATATATATTATAGAATACAATTATTTCCTTCACAATTTGAACTTTGACTATAATGTAACGACCTTGATTATCTTGTGTATAGTGAATTATTCTATATTGTATATTTTTACCAAATAATATTGTTATCCCTCTTGATTTTTTTTTAATTTATTTTTTTATCGGGGGGGGAATTTTTTTTCTTTAACCCAACCAGTTTTGAGTTTTATGTGCTCTTTAGGTGTCAAATGTGTTTCTTGTAAACAAGCTATTTCCATTAGTGATGCACCGAAATGGAAATTCTAGACCGAAACCGAATCCAAAAATCTGGGATGCACTTGGCCGAAAACCGAAACTGATACCGAAAATGTATTTTTTTCCAATTTTTTTTTTTTGCATAATTAGAGCCAATAAAACAAGCCCACACTTTTATTGAAAGTAACACACTAAAATTTGACAAAAATATCTTAAAACACAATTTTACCAAGAAAGAAAGAGAAAAAAAAACAGGCAAAAAATGCCATTTTCGGCTAAAATGTTTCTGCGACCAAAATTTTGGTGCATCCCTACTTAAAACAATTATAAATATCAATATACTGTATTATTCTTCATTTAGTTCTATGTAACAGAATCATATTTTTTTTTTAATTTTTTATTTATTTTAAAAGCTTTATTGAGAACAAAAATGTAATAAACATAGTAAGCAACATATTGTAGCCTGCAAATTTCTAATACAATACAAATAGAATGTGTATAAAGTCCATGCTCCAGTCCTCTCTCCAAGGCCTGCTCCAGAGGGATCAGAGGGGCTCCACGCCCTGACAAAGTATAGAATCACAGTACAAGCAAATATACATAAACAGGGGTGCAACAGTAAAACATTAGAATAACTACAGCACCTAAATATTGAGGATGGGTGTATATTAGAGTTGAGAAGGAGAGGGGTGGAGGGAAGACTGGAAAGGGGACTAACTGTTAACCATCATCTCCAGTGTTCCTGAGCTCTACGTGCAACCTCCCTTCGGTGTGTACTGTCAGGAGAGTCTAGAATATTTAGGGTCTAAATCGTGATTTAGTTGTGAATATAGTGTGTAATAGGGAACCACTCTCCCCCAGACTGTATCTAAAGGACTTTGTACAGTTTTGAAATTGCATGTTGTGTGTTTTTTGTTTGTAAACAAAGGGTTTCGAATGGTGTTTTTGGTCTTGCGAAGAGTTGTTTATGTTTGTGCGTGGCTATGTAGTGAGCAATTTGTGTGTGCATAAACCATTTCATTGGAACATCAGGTAGTTGTTCCTGTATGTCCCCTAGCTTCTTAAGGTTGTGTTCATCTGTTATTGCTGAGAGCACTCTCTCTCCCATGCATATGATTCGGTTTGATCTTGTTTCTCTGAGGTCCCAGGGCAATTCAGGGTTATTGCATATAGGGGTAAGTGGTGAGGGGATACTGGATATGTGTGTTGAAGTACTTTGGATCTTATCCCAATTTTGAAAAAATCTAGTAGTAAAGGATACTCTTGTCACTGCCTTTGGTCTGTGTCTCACGTGAAGCCAGGCTGTCAAACCTGCATTATTTGTATTCAGTATGTCACAGTCCAGTTGAACCCACTCTTTATTTGGGTCATTTTGACAGCAGTCTATTTAAAGTAATCGCCTGTTTGTATGTAGCAATATGTGGTACCCCTAACCCCCCACTATCCTTTGGAAAGCACAACGAGCGCCTTGCCACTCTGGGTTTGACTTCTCTCCAGATGTATTGATCTATATGTCTTTTGTATTCTATCTAGGTAGTGTAATGGGAGGGGTATAGGTGTGGTTTGTAGCAAATAAAGTAGTCTGGGCAGAATATTCATCTTCACTACATTGATGCGTCCCAGCCAGGAAATAGATTTATTTCTCCAGTTGGACAGGTCTGTGACCAAGTCATTTTCCAATTTTTTGTAGTTGGCTTGAAATATTTCCTGAGGGTCCGGGGACAGGTATATGCCAAGATATTTCTTTGTCTTTTGTCTTTTTAAAGGGCAGTTTTGCAATAGGTTAGGCGATGACTCAGATTTGTAAGTAATGTTTAAGAATTCGGATTTACTCAGATTAAGATGAAAGTTCGAGGGGGGCGGAGCCAACATGCAATGAGACAAGACGCAGAACCTTGAAGCTCCTGAAAATAAGATTAAAAATGTTTAATAATTTAGGGTAATTTACCCCAGGAACACATAATCTTCTTAGCGACAGCACCTCCTATGAAACTAGCACCTTGTGGCAGTGGAAATATGAATGGGAACCTTTTGCATTTGCTTGCCAAGAAACTCACAGGGCAAACTACCTAAGTCTGAGAGGCGCCATTTGAAACGCATGTGTGTGTATTTCTGAGACTTTCCCGAGGCGAGATGCTTCACGTTTGTTTAGTACTAAAACACCTGGATTAGTGATCGCAACGTCACCTCTTAGCCTTGGCTACTCCGACAGTACCTACTATATACAGAGAGCAATGGCGACCCCCGTCGCCATACTAGAAGTGATTGGCTCACTGCTGCGGGAGTACCGCTTAGCCTTTCTGGGTACCTTGCAAGAGACAATTATACCCCTAGAGCCCAATGTTATCAGAGCGCATGGTGGAGGTGGCAGGGCGGAAGGGCCCCCGCCATTGCTACCTGCCGCTCCTACAAACATCGGTCAGCCGACAGGAGATCATGAAACCACGTGGGACTATCGGCTAGTTTCTAGCTCGGCTTTTCTGAAGAGGTCAACTTTTACAGATCCAACGGCTCAAGCTCCCAATAGACATACAAACCTTTTTGCCGTTCAACCATCTACCCCGTGTGCTGCTGGCGGGTTGCCAGATGAGAGGCCTCCCCTGCTGGTCCATGGTGTTGTCGAGTTGCAGGCGCTCCTGCGACAGGCTCCTGAGAAGGTAACAGTGAGAGCGCAGCTGGTCTTGTTCTCCATCGAATCCCGGTTCCACAACATGGCTCCTACTGCTGGAAAAAGTATCCTTGCACACTTTGTAACATCAAGGCTCCAATGCGATGTCCCTAAGTATTGGCAGAAATGCGGAGTTGGCTAAAATGGTCTAAGGACTTTGCTCCCTTGCAGAATACCCTTTTTTTTTAAATTAGCTCGGGACGCTTCTATTGACTGCTTTCCACATTAAAACAGCCATTTCATGATAAACTCAAGTTGGAAACATTTGGCTGCCCCCCTACTTACTGCCTTAATAGGTATTAATCCCCCAACAGCCTGTTTTTTGTGTAGGTTACTGTTCTAGACCTATGTTTATATTTCCCTACCTCTAGGTTTAGCTTTTGATTACTTCTATATATTCTTGAAAATGTTAGTGAATTATCTATACTGCCTGCTCTATGTATCCCCTGCGTGCATACTCTCAAGGTTTGCAAGAGTTCTCATTTAGTAGAGCAGGGTACATTTAATATAATTCCCTTGCACGTTCTATACAATATCCCCACAGCTGTCTCTCCCAATATATTTGATATACAGGTTTGTGGGGTCCTGCATATATACTGCATCAGTCCTTGTCTTGTTCTAATTACCAAACAGGGTGCTCTATAGAGATATAATTTACCATTCTCAGAGTTCAACTCC
The DNA here is from genome assembly GCF_027579735.1 of Bombina bombina. NCBI lineage: Eukaryota > Metazoa > Chordata > Amphibia > Anura > Bombinatoridae > Bombina > Bombina bombina. Next base: position 549,864,576 of record NC_069499.1, read on the forward strand.
CAAGTTCACATAAAGTGGATTACTATATGTTACCCATTGCTCCCACCTACTTAGTATTAGTCCAGCATAGGAACTCGCATGCAGCAGGTTACCATATGTTAATCAATGATCTCACTTGCTCAACATTTTATGGAGTAGTGATTTCCCTGATTGATTTCTCAAAGCCTGTGTAATTGTAGCTACTAGATTACCTTGAGTATTTTAGAGAGTGTTAGTGAGACGGTTCAAGTTAGTATTTTTTGGATATTGCCTATTTTCATATGCCCATAGTAGAGGACTCTACCCACATTTATTGCTTTAACTGTTTTGTCCTTAAGGCTGTGAACCGAAATATGAAACGCCTCCTTGTGGCGTTGAGAAACTGTTGTATTCTTTGTCTGTTTGTCTCTTACATGTTTGACTGATGGTTCATATACAACAAACTGTGCACACTTAGCTTTTGTAGTTCATACCCTCATTGAGTACTTCATGCAACAGGGATGATTCTTGGTTTAATTAGTTTGGAGCTTTTTTTTTTTTTTTTTTTTCTACGCACATTGAACATTGAGTAATCTATTTACATTAGTTCTTATTATCTGCTATGCTTGAGTTCTCACCTCCCCCCCCCCACCAAATAATGTGCCTCCTTGACTAGGAGGACTGCTGAGGCGGTTTATCTTGTCTATACCGCAACCCGTCCTATTCTCTGTACTTATACATTTCATAATAACTCTTCAACTGTTATAATATGTCAATCTAATGTTTCTCACCTTGGTTAACAAAATCTATTAGCACCACTTATCAGCTGAGTTTAAAATTTCTTCCCACAATTTTCAATACTACCCCCAAATTGAGCTAAAGCTTCTTGGTTCTAAACTACTACTTATCATATTCTCTTTACAGATAATTATAAAATAGTGTGGTCCTTGAGTGGCACAAGGTAACTTGAGAGAGACTTATATTGTATCTTAGTGTATATTATTATATGGTAGTACTCAAAAAAGAGGTTTCAGTTTTGATTGTTTATTGTCATAACTACTGTGATATCTGTTTACAATATTTTTGTGCCCTATCTCATTGTCTTAATTGAAAGAAGTGCCATTGAACAGATGTATTACATGTATATTTCATTTTTGTACCATTTAATAACCTCAATAAAAATTATATTTAAAAAATAAAAAAAAAAAAAAAAAAAAAAAAAAAAAAAAAAAAAAAAGATGAAAGTTCGAGACCATGCCAAATTCAGCAAATGTCTCCAGTGCTTTGGGTATGGATACATTTATGTTGGTGAGAGTGAGTAAGATGTCATTGGCGTACAGTGCTAACTTGTGTTCCCTAGTTTTAGTGTGGATACCTTTTTAATTTGTTCGTTTGATCGAATTGCTTGCGCTAAGGCTTCTATGGTGATGACAAATAATACAGGCCACAAAGGGCATCCCTGTCTCGTCCCATTTTGTACACTAAATTTATCGGAAAGGATGCCATTTTACCTCAACCTGAGCTGTTGGCTTATTGTAAAGGGAAAAAAATTGTGCTATAAAGGGTTTACTAAAATTCATCTTAGACAGGGTCGCCCGCAGAAACTGCCAGCGTACCCTGTCAAACGCTTTTTCAGCATCTGTTGAAACGAGCGCTAATGGTATATTATGGGTTTTTGCGTGTGCTATAAGCTGGAGTATCTTCAGGGTATTATCTCGGGCCTCCCTACCGGGTATGAAGCCCACTTGGTTGGGGTGAATCAATGCAGGAAGAAACTTATTTATCCTATTCGCTAAAATTTTGGCATGTATCTTTATGTCCGAATTCAGTAATGAGATGGGCCTAAAATTCTCGGGTCTATCAGGGGTTTTGCCTTGCTTTGGGAGTACTGTGATATGTGCCTCCAGTAGACGTTCTGTAAAACCTCCTTCTTTCAGAATTGAATTAAACAGAAGGGTGAGGGGTTGTAAAATATGGTGCATAAATGTCTTGTAATATTTTACATTTATTCCATCAGGACCTGGGCTTTTCCCATTGGACATGCTCTTAATGGATAGCTTGGTTTCTTTGATAGTAATCGGTGCATCTAATAGTTCCGATTCTTCCCTGTTCAATTTCTCCTACATAGGTGTGTCTGGTCCACGGCTTCATCCTTACTTGTGGGAATATTCTCTTCCCTAACAGGAAATGGCAAAGAGGCACACAGCAAAAGCTGTCCATATAGCCCCTCCTCTGGCCCCGCCCCCCAGTCATTCTCTTTGCCGCTCTGAACAAGTAGCATCTCCACGGGGATGGTAAAGAGTTTGTGGTGTTTAGTTGTAGTTTTTATTTCTTCTATCAAGAGTTTGTTATTTTAAAATCGTGCCGGTTTGTACTATTTACTCTACAACAGAAAATGATGAAGATTTCTGTTAAAGAGGAATATGATTTTAGCACAAGTAACTAAAATCCATTGCTGTTACCACGCAGGACTGTTGAGCCAGAGAACTTCAGTTGGGGGTAACAGTTCGCAGACTCATCTGCTCCAGGTATGACCAGTCTCTTTTCTAACAACACAGGGTAATGCTAGAAGACTGTCAGTTTTTCCCTCAGGGGACCGGTAAGCCATTTTCTTAGACTGTGTAACAGATTACAGGCTTATTTGTTGGGCTTTATACTGGTAGACACTGTTGTGGGCCAAATCGATTGACTTATATCACATTTTTATGGCACTTTAAATGTTTTGTGAACATAAATACACTTTTGGGAACGTTTTAATTATTCCTGGCATTAGTTTAGACGCCTAATCTAGTCAGGAAGGCCCCTTCACTCTAGTATGCAGAGGGAGGAGGCCTCATTTTCGCGCCTCAGTTGCGCAGTTAATATTTAAGGCAGTGCATGCAGCTTCATGTGAGAGGGTCCTGTGGATAAGAAACAGACTCCGGAAGGCTTATTTCTGTGGTGAATAACCCCTAAGGAAGGTAAAAGCTACAGCAAAGGCTGTAGCAGGGACTGTAGTGTGTAAAACCGGTTAAATTGAACAATTAGCTCCGGTTTGCTCATTTAAGGGTCTAGAGACTTCTTTTTTTGTGTGCAATACTTTCAAAGCATTAAGACACTGGGGTGTAAATTTTATAAAGATCGGATATTGCCTTCATAGTTTTTTGAACTTTCAGAAATAAAGTGTGTCATTTTATTATTTAAAGAGACAGTAACGGTTTTGTTTAAAATTGTTTTTATTGCATTAATAGCCTGCCTAAATCTGCCTAACATGTCTGTGCCCCAGAAGCAGAACTTTTTTTCACTTTCTGCGATGAGATTTTTTGTAGTGAAAAATTTTCTGCAGGTCATTATGAAATAAAATTCGGTTTTAAATCATTCATAAACAAACATTTATTTAAAACTTGGTAAACTTTCACATGTAATGTGTGTGTGCGCGCGCGCACACATACGTGTGGACTGACCCCATTCTATCATTACCAGCTCTGCTCAGCTGACAATCAAATATAAAGTCCCCTATCCCACCTATTGTGCATATATGCTTAAAGAACCACAATATAGTTACCATTCCCTTTTTCCCCAAGAAAAAATAAATAAAACCAGGGTGGTGATATACATTTTAAATGTTAATAGAATTTTTGTTCTGTTAAGTTTTAAAATGTTTATCACTCACAACCCTGGTTTCATTTTTACTGTTCTTGAGGAAGCACTGCTATAGTAGGCAAACAAAAGTAGACTTTCTTTCATCAGAGAAACTTACGCTAATAGTAATAAAATACTAGTCTACTAGTACTAATTATATTAGTATTATTATTGCTATTTACAATTTGCAAATAAAAAGGCTTTGGCTGTTCATTCATTGTTTAAAATCTGATTCCAATATTTAGTGAGGGAAGGTGATAATAAATAACAGATGTGTCGCTGATCTAAATTTGCTAGCATAACCCCTTGGTTGTAAAAGAGGAGTGTGCAAACTATTTAGCCCCTTCTGACAACAAACTGACCCACCACAATAACCAAAATACTGCCAACCTAACACTAACAGTGTCTTAGGGTGAGTTTTTAGAACATATTGGCATCATTTTTTGTAAAAATTTTTTCCAGAGAAGCATTTAAAAAAAACAAGCTTATTGCAGTAATGCCAAAAGAACCTGAAATGTACTGGAATGTATTCTTTACACTCACACAGCCAGTGAACAAACTTTAAAAAATAAATGACATTTTTTTTTTATTTTTTTTTTAAAGCAAGATAGTATACATAGACACACAAATGTATAGATTATATTAACACTGAGGGTGTGAGGCCAGGAATAAAACATTTGTAAAGGAGAGGAGTTTTGGTAACACTGGACTGGAGAAATACTTGATTATCAGATAAAAATTACTGTAGAATTGAATTGTGGCCCCAGGGCGGCTTTGGCTAGGGACATAGAAGGACTCAGGAGGAGTAAATTAATTTAGCGATTTCCACCCAGTAAGTGCCATAGTACAACCAAAAAACCTGCTTAAAGGGCCAGTATACACCGAGGACTATGATTTACATTCAGTGGGCTCATTACACAGACCTGCCCCTGCATTAATATTTCAATAGAGCCGAGCGGTGGTGCGGCGGTAGTGTGAGGAGAGGGCTCAGTGAGAACAGGAAAAGAGCGCACAACAAATGTTTACATTTGCGCACATCTCCTACTGCAGCGCATCACATCATTCTGGGAGACCGCAGACCGGCAATGTGTGCTGTATGCCTCAACAGCGTATCGCCTACAGCACGTCTTAGCTATGATTTACATTACACAGACCTGCCCCTGCATTAATATTTCAATAGAGCCGAGCGGTGGTGCGGCGGTAGTGTGAGAAGAGGGCTTAGTGAGAGCAGGAAAAGAGCGTATCACCTACAGCACGTCTTAGCTATGATTTACATTCACAGACCTGCCCCCTGCATTAGTGTACAGCATGTGTAACCTCATCACCCACTTGCACAGCATTTCTCCGGTATATGGGATCTCGCAAGTCACCATGCTGTACACTAATGCAGGGGGCAGGTCTGTGAATGTAGATCATAGATAAGACGTGCTGTAGGTGATACGCTCTTTTCCTGCTCTCACTAAGCCCTCTTCTCACACGCTGCTGTAGGCGATACGCTGTTGAGGCATACAGCACACATTGCCGGTCTACGGTCTCCCAGAATGATGTGATGCGCTGCAGTAGGAGATGTGTGCAAATGTAAACATTTGTTGTGCGCTCTTTTTCTGTTCTCACTCAGCCCTCTCCTCACACTACCGCCGCACCACCGCTCGGCTCTATTGAAATACAATAATAATAAAACATTTTTAAAAAGCTTTTACTCCTTCTGCTAGTTAAAAAAAAACACATGCCCTGTGCCGAGAACTGACTTACCTCACAGTCGCAGAAGCCGTTCTGGCGGGTAAAAGTATCAATAATGATATTGCATAAAAAGTATCAATTTCAGGAGCAGAGCAGCCATTAGCCAATAATTTAAAAGTACTGTCTGCACTAAAAAGGTGCCGGTTGTCCATTTGAAAGCACTGCACTGGCCAGAGAAAAAAAAATTCTGTTGAAGAAAAAATTCTCTGTTTAACAGACCTGGCCGTTCTTTCTGCAGGCAGGCTCCACTTTCTGCGATAATATCGCAGATCGCACTATGTTCTGCCTTGGGGGTCTGTGCCATCAGATAGCTTATGTTCTGTGTGTATAGAGGCCAAGGTGGTCCCCCCTTTAAGTGTATGTGATAATTGTGCCATGGCGTCCAAACAAAGTAAGGACAATTCTGTCACATTTAATAAAATTGCCCAAGATGATTCTTCTAATGAAGGTAGTGGGGATAGTTCTACATCCTCTCCTTCTGTGTCTACACCAGTTATGCCCGCGCAGGCGATACCTAGTACATCTAGCGCGCCAATGCTTGTTACTATGCAGCAATTAACAGCAGTAGTGGATAATTCTATAACAAATCTTTTATCCAAACTGCCAGCATTTCAGAGAAAGCATGATTGTTCAGTTTTAAATACAGAAAAGGATGAACAAGTTGACGCTGACGATACCTTATCTATTTTACCCTCACATCAATCGGAATTGGCTGTGAGGGAGGGGCTGTCTGAGGGAGAAATTTCTGACTCAGGAAACATTTCTCAACAGGCAGAACCTGATATAGTAGCATTTAAATTTAAGCTAGAACATCTCCGCGCCCTGCTTAAGGAGGTACTAGTTACTCTGGATGATTGTGATTCTTTGGTAATCCCAGAGAAGTTGTGCAAATTGGACAAATTCTTAGAGGTCCATGTGCACGCTGATGCCTTTCCGATACCCAAGAGGGTAGCGGACATAGTGAATAAGGAGTGGGAGAAGCCGGGTATACCGTTTACCCCACCTCCTATATTTAAGAAAATGTCCCCCATTGTAGACCCCAGAAGGGACGCATGGCAGACGGTCCCTAAGGTTGAGGGGGCAGTCTCAACGTTAGCAAAGTGCACAACTATTCCTATAGAGGACAGTTGCGCTTTCAAAGATCCTATGGATAAAAAATTGGAAGGATTGCTTAAAAAGATTTTTGTTCAGCAAGGTTTCCTTCTTCAACCAACTGCGTGCATTATTACTGTCACCTCAGCTGCGTCTTTTTGGTTCGAAGAATTAGAAAGCTCGCTCCAGAAGGAGACTTCATATGATGAAGTCATGGACAGAATTCACGCGCTTAAGTTAGCTAATTCCTTTATATTGGATGCCGCTTTTCAAATAACGAAATTAGCGGCGAAAAACTCAGGTTTTGCTATAGTGGCGCACAGGGCGCTTTGGCTAAAATCATGGTCTGCAGATATGTCGTCCAAGACTAAATTACTTAATATTCCTTTCAAAGGTAAGACCCTTTTTGGGCCGGAATTGAAGGAGATTATTTCAGACATCACTGGGGGAAAGGGCCATGCCCTCCCACAAGATAGACCTTTCAAGGCTAAGAACAAGTCTAATTTTCGTTCCTTTCGCAATTTCAGGAACGGACCAGCTTCTAACTCTGCAGCCTCTAGACAAGAGGGCAATGCTGCCCAGCCCAAACCTGCATGGAAACCTGTGCAAGGCTGGAACAAGGGTAAACAGAACAAGAAGCCTGCTGCTGCTACCAAGACAGCATGAAGGGGTAGCCCCCGATCCGGGACCGGATCTAGTAGGGGGCAGATTATCTCTCTTTGCTCAGGCTTGGGCAAGAGATGTTCCGGATCCCTGGGCTCTAGAAATAGTCTCCCAGGGATATCTTCTAGAGTTCAAGGAACTTCCTCCAAGGGGAAGGTTCCACATGTCTCGCTTATCTTTAGACCAGATATAGAGAAAGGCATTCTTACATTGCGTAGGAGACCTATTAAAGATGGGAGTGATATACCCAGTTCCAACAGCGGAACAAGGTCTGGGTTTTTACTCAAACCTGTTTGTAGTTCCCAAAAAAGAAGGAACTTTCAGGCCAATTCTGGATTTAAAAATTCTAAACAAATTCCTCAGAGTTCCATCGTTCAAGATGGAAACCATTCGGACGATCTTACCAACAATCCAGGAGGGTCAATATATGACTACCGTGGACTTAAAGGATGCGTACCTGCATATTCCTATCCACAAAGATCACCATCAGTTCCTAAGTTTCGCCTTTTTGGACAAACATTACCAGTTCGTGGCTCTTCCATTCGGTGTAGACACTGCTCCCAGAATTTTCACAAAGGTACTAGGGTCCCTTCTAGCGGTTCTAAGGCCAGAAAACCGGTGACTAGGAAAATTTACCATAAGATATGGAAAAAATATATCTGCTGGTGCGAAACCAAGGGTTACTCATGGAGTAAAATTAGGATTCCTAGGATACTCTCCTTTCTCCAAGAAGGTTTGGATAAAGGTTTGTCAGCTAGTTCTCTAAAAGGACAGATATCTGCTCTGTCTGTCTTGTTGCACAAACGTCTGGCAGCCGTGCCAGATGTACAGGCGTTAGTTAGAATCAAGCCTGTCTACAGACCTATGACTCCTCCATGGAGTCTAAACTTAGTTCTTTCAGTTCTTCAAGGGGTTCCGTTTGAACCTTTGCATTCCATAGATATTAAGTTACTATCTTGGAAAGTTCTATTTTTGGTTGCTATTTCTTCTGCTAGAAGAGTTTCTGAATTATCTGCTTTGCAGTGTACTCCACCCTATCTGGTATTTCATACGGATAAGGTAGTTTTACGTACCAAGCCTGGTTTTCTTCCAAAGGTGGTTTCCAATAGGAATATTAACCAGGAAATAGTTGTTCCTTCTCTGTGTCCGAATCCAGTTTCGAAGAAAGAACGTTTGTTACACAACCTAGATGTGGTCCGTGCTTTAAAATTCTATTTAGAAGCAACAAAGGATTTCAGACAGACATCATCCTTGTTTGTCGTTTATTCTGGTAAGAGGAGAGGGCAGAAAGCTACTGCTACCTCTTTCCTTTTGGCTGAAAAGCATCATCCGATTGGCTTATGAGACTGCCGGCCGGCAGCCTCCTGAACGAATTACAGCTCACTCTACTAGGGTTGTGGCTTCCACATGGGCCTTCAAGAACGAGGCTTCTGTTGATCAGATCTGTAAGGCAGCGACTTGGTCTTCACTGCACACTTTTACAAAATTTTACAAATTCGATACTTTTGCTTCTTCGGAGGCTGTTTTTGGGAGAAAGGTTTTGCAAGCCGTGGTGCCTTCCGTTTAGGTTGCCTGACTTGTTCCCTCCCTTCATCCGTGTCCTAAAGCTTTGGTATTGGTTCCCACAAGTAAGGATGAAACGTGGACCGGACACACCTATGTAGGAGAAAACAGAATTTATATCTTACTTGATAAATTCCTTTCTCCTACGGTGTGTCCGGTCCACGGCCGGCCCTGGCTTTTGTCAGGCTTAATTTTTTTTAACTCTATACACTACAGTCACCACGGCACCCTATAGTTTCTCCTTTTTCTCCTAACCGTCGGTCGAATGACTGGGGGGCGGGGCCAGAGGAGGGGCTATATGGACAGCTTTTGCTGTGTGCCTCTTTGCCATATCCTGTTAGGGAAGAGAATATTCCCACAAGTAAGGATGAAACCGTGGACCGGACACACCGTAGGAGAAAGGAATTTATCAGGTAAGATATAAATTCTGTTTTTTTTAGAGGTAGATTGGCTAGATATAGATCTATGTCTTCCTTCTCACTGTCATTGTCTAGGTTATACAGCTTTTCATAGTATAATCTGAAAGTTTCAGCAATAGTTTTGCTTTCTTTGTGTGTTATGCCTGCCTTATCTACTACAGTGTGTACATATGTATTCAATGGCTTACGTTTGAGGGCTTTCGCCAGTGATCAACCTGGTTTGTTGTTAAGATCAAATTGTTTCTGCTTTAAGAAGGCAGCCTTTCTCTGGTAGACTTTTGTGAGATGAGTATGAAGATCATTCCTGGCCTGTGTAAGGGATTTCAAAACAGTGGAGGAAGAGGGATGTTGCTTGTGTTCCCTTTCCCAGTATCTAATCTGGGCTAATGTGGAATTTAAAAATGGTCTATTATTCCTGTTGTCTCTTGCTTTGTGTTTTATAAGTTCCCCTCTTACCACACATTTGTGGGCTTCCCATATTGTCGTATGAGAAGTGGCGTCACTTGTGTTTTCCCTAAAATAGTGTTCGAGAGTGGTATCAATGCCTGACCTAATCAGTGGATTATCCAGCATGGTTTCGTCTAACCTCCAGATGAAAGGCGTTATAGGGTTGGATGGCCATGTGATTTTGCATCTTACTGGGGCATGATCAGACCAAGTGAGGGGTAATATAGTGGAACTATCTATCATAGAGAGGCCTAGTTGGTCGCTCAGGATATAATCAATTCTAGAATATGTGTGGGTGGGAATAAAAAGTATAATCTTGTTTATTTGGGTTTATGGATCTCCAAATGTCATGTAGTCTCAAAAGTTGGATCTGTGTGTTTATGGCCTTAATGGTTCGTTTCGATGTGCAGGACATTCCAGTAGAGGTTTCAGTTTTGGGGTCTAGTGGTAGGTTAAGGTCGCCCCCAAGAAAAAGTATGCCCATGTGTTAGAGCAATAAATGGGAGACTTGTTTAAAAACTATGTGTTGACCCGTGTTTGGTAAGTAGATGTTTGCAAAAGTTACCGGATTGTTGTATAGGAGGCCAGAGAGTATAATGTACCTGCCGTTTGGGTCCTTAATCGTATGAGTGGATGTGAAGTTAATTGAATTGCAAAATAGGATCCCTACTCCGCTCTTTTTTTCCTTCCCTGATGCTAGATAAGCTGATCTATATCTATGGTGTAGGAATGTTAGCTCTTTCCCTAACTGAAAGTGGGTTTCCTGAATAAAGATTGTCTCCTGAGGCGTGGTGCAACTGGTTAAAGGCTATCAACCTTTTCTCTGGGCTATTCAAGCCCTTTGCATTAATGGAAATCAGCGTGAGTGGCCTAGTGGTGGGTTCAGAAACAAATGCCATTATTTTGGTGTGGGATAATTAAGTATGTGGTTTATGTGGGGAGTGGGGGAATGATGTTTGTTGTCAGATATAGTCACCCCCCTCAAGGGCGTGTTGGTAGATTGAACTACCGCTTTCTAAACACTGGAGCTCCCTATATGTGTGCCTGTAGTATGAGCAGTGTAATACAATTCACCAGCTGTATACAAATATTTTAGATACGTTCAAAATCAAACTAGGAAAGATACTGTTCAAAAGTTGTTAGTAAAATAAATAACTAGCAAAATTTCCAAGAACAAGTCAAAAATTTAAACAATAGAAAGGTGGGTTGTATCCCACGCCTGCAATCCCATAAAAGAATTATGACAATTTATAGTAAAGAAAAACTTACAATCTGAAGCCATTTTAGGAAAAGTTCAAAGTCCCAACAGGAGGCAGCTACAGTCTAATCAATGCTCCCAGTAGTGTCTGTGCCACCTCGAGCAATGGCCAGTTGGGGGCTATCCTTGTCCCTGTGGTTCTCTCTTGGCAGCATGCTGCTTCCTCTTGAGGAAGCGATGTGGTCCGTTACATCTTGGTGAGGTGGTTCTGTATGTTTAATGGTAATCCGCAAAGTCTTGCAAAAACGTGGCAGGTCATCTTGAGATCTATATATGGCAGTAGTGTCTCCTTTAGTGGCGATGATGCTCACTGGGAAGCCCCATCTGTATTGGATGTTTTGATCTCGTAGAGTCGAGGTGATATAACTAAGATCTCTCCTCTTCTGTAGGGTGGTAGGGCTTAAATCTGCAAAGATTTGAATTCTATTTCCCGCGTGTGTGAAATCTTTCTTCTGTCTGGCATGTTTCATAATATCCTCCTTATCTTTGAAGTGCAAATGTTTTAGAATAACATCTCTTGGGGGTGCCTTTGGTGGGGGTTTGGCCCGTAGTGCTCTGTGGGCCCTTTAGATGATTATATCTGGTGCCCCCTCATCTCCCTTGAGGGTCCCGAATATGCTTTGGAGACATCCTTCCAAAGCCGTTGGTTGTATGCTTTCTGGAATACCTCTGATACAGAGGTTGTTCCTCCTACCCCGATTATCCAAATCTTCTACTTTTTCAAGCAGGTGGTGGATTGTTTCTTCCTGTTCGTATGCCAGACGAGACACATGCTGAATGTCATTATACATGGTATTGTGGTTCTCTTCCAAGTTGGTAACTCTTTGAACAACCCTTGATAGGTCTCTTTTTAGCCCCCCATACCAGTTTTTTACTTCTGACATCATTTCTTTGACATCATCTTTAGTACAAAGCGATTTCAGGTCTTCTTTGGTGATGTCTGCAGGATTTGTGGCTTGGGAGGATTTGTTTAGCGTTTCTGTTCTTTGTACGTTCTGGTTTGATGCCTCAGCGGTTGAGGGTTGGTTAGAATCAGTTTGTTTCAAATAATTTTGCATTGTTCGGGTGTTAGCTAGGTTATCTGGTTTATGTGATCTTCTACCTGGCATGTCCAGGTTGTATATGCGGTGAGTTCCCCACCTCAAACAAGTTAGATAGTCAGGAGTTCCTTGTAATATTGTATTTATTCTCCCTTCTGCTAAAGTATGTCCACTTTGCTGCAATGCTTTGCAGTATTCAATTAGCCACACTATACAGAATCTAGTTATCCTGTGAGATCTTATCAATATCTACAAGTGCCACCAACACCAATACTGTTTAAAAGCCAAGTAACAGATATAGCTATCCCATTAGATGCAAATGTGCAGTGCCCTTTATATGCGTGGTGACAAGAGTCCTTTATAACTTGTTGTGCGTGGTTAATTATTAGCTCAATGTCCATTAGGGGGTCCCCCACTTCAAATATCAACCATGAGGTGCATCACTTGCAAAGCTCTTCTGTGTTCATCTTTTTAATGACTCCCTGTCTCCAATATATACCCCTGATGCCGTTATACTCAGTGTCCAAAAAGTGTATCCTCTTTTGGGAGTGAGCAGATTATATTTAAAAATGATGCCCTGTAATGAGTAATGCCCCTCAGGTGATTAGGCGTAATAATACTGGCCAGCGTGGGACTAATAGTGTGGTGCTTGAGTTCACTGATTACCGGGAGTCAGCCGTGCAGAGTCTTTGCCTTTACAAGCTCACCTCGTGAGCTGCTTGTCTCTCCGACTTCCCTGATTGCTGCTAGCCGAAATCTGTGCGCGGGTGTTATCCTCCAAGATGGCGCGGCTTCTATATGCTGGTGTGTGAGTCTGAATGAGTAGGAGGTCAGCCCGATGTGTGAGCGGTCCCCAGCGTCTCCTGTTTCCGACCACAGACTCTGTTGTGCTTTGCCCCCTGTCAGGTGCCGTTTAGCTAGGTATTTGTGGCTATTTTTGCCGGGATGTGCAGACGTGGGCCTAGGAGCTATGTATTTACACGGCCATCTCTCTAAGCGGCCAAGCTCTGCCCCCCCAACAGAATCATATTTAACAGTTTTTTTGTTTTTGTTTTACCAATTATCCAAATAAAGTATAGTCCTAGAAAACTCATTATATGCAGAACAGTAAGTCAAGTAATAAACTTAAACAGCAGCTCTCGGCTAGCATCAAATTTGAAACATGCTACACAATAATTTTACTGAAAATAACAGGCAAAAAACTGAAAAACCAAAAAGCCAAAAATGCCATTTTCGGACGAAAACTTTCTGCGGCCTAAATTTCGGTGCATCCCTAATATCCATTCTATTTTCTCTTGAAAGGTGTATCCAGTCCACGGATCATCCATTACTTGTGGGATATTCTCATTCCCAACAGGAAGTTGCAAGAGGACACCCACAGCAGAGCTGTTATATAGCTCCTCCCCTCACTACCATATCCAGTCATTCTCTTGCAACGCGCATGGAGGTAGTAAGAGGAGTGGTGAAAAATAGTTAGTTTATTTCCTTCAACCAAAAGTTTGTTATTTTTAAATAGTACCGGAGTTGTTCTATTTTATCTCAGGCAGAGATAGAAGAAGAATCTGCCTGAGTTTTCTGTGATCTTAGCAGGTTGTAACTAAGATCCATTGCTGTTCTCACATATGTCTGAGGAGAGAGGTAACTTCAGAGGGAGAATGGCGTGCAGTTTACTCTGCTATCAGGTATGTGCAGTTATATTTTTTTCTAGGATTGGAAATGCTAGAAAATGCTGCTGATTCCTGATAAATGTAAGTTAAGCCTGGATACAGTGATTTAATAACGACTGGTATCATGCTTACTCTCAGGGGTAATACCCTTATAGATATGCTATATAAAACGTTTGCTGGCATGTTTAATCGTTTTTTATATATGCTTGGTGATAAAACTTTATTGGGGCCTAATTTTTTCCACATGGCTGGCTTTATTTTTGCCTAGAAACAGTTTCCTGAGGCTTTCCACTGTTGTAATATGAGTGGGAGGGGCCTATTTTAGCGCTTTTTTGCGCAGTTAAAATTAGACATCCAGTTTTCCTCAGAAGTTCCCTGAATGCTACAGGACATCTCTAAAGAGCCTAAAATCGTTTATTGGGGAAGGTAGGAGCCACAGTAGAGCGGTGTGTCAGTTTGCTGTGACTGTTAAAAAACGTCTGTCGTCTATCCGTTTCTTGAACTAAGGGGTTAATCATCCATTTGCAAGTGGGTGCAATGCTCTGTTAGCCTATTACATACACTGTAAAAATTTCGTTTGTGTAACTGCCTTTTTTCACTGTTTTTCAAATTTTGACAAAATTTGTTTCTCTTAAAGGCACAGTACCGTTTTTTATATTTGTTTGTTAACTTGAATTAAAGTGTTTTCCAAGCTTGCTAGTCTCATTGCTAGTCTGTATAAACATGTCTGACATAGAGGAAACTCCTTGTTCATTATGTTTAAAAGCCATGGTGGAACCCCCTCTTAGAATGTGTACCAATTGTACTGACTTCACTCTAAGCAATAAAGATCATATTCTGTCTTTAAAAAATTTATCACCAGAGGAATCTTACGAGGGGGAAGTTATGCCGACTAACTCTCCCCACTTGTCAGATCCTTTGACTCCCGCTCAAGGGACTCACGCTGAAATGGCGCCAAGTACATCAAGGGCACCCATAGCGTTTACTTTACAAGACATGGCGGCAGTCATGGATAATACACTGTCAGCGGTATTAGCCAGACTACCTGAACTTAGAGGTAAGCGAGATAGCTCTGGGGTTAGACGAAATGCAGAGCATACTGACGCTTTAAGAACCATGTCTGATACTGCCTCACAATATGCTGAAGCTGAGTAAGGAGAACTTCAGTCTGTGGGTGATGTTTCTGACTCAGGAAGAATACCTGATTCTGATATTTCTACATTTAAATTTAAGCTTGAACACCTCCGCGTATTACTTAAGGAGGTTTTAGCTGCTCTGAATGACTGTGACACAATTGCAGTGCCAGAGAAATTGTGTAGACTGGATAAATACTATGCAGTGCCGGTGTGTACTGATGTTTTTCCAATACCTAAAAGGTTTACAGAAATTATTACTAAGGAATGGGATAGACCAGGTGTGCCGTTCTCTCCCCCTCCTATTTTTAGAAAAATGTTTCCTATAGACGCCACCACAAGGGACTTATGGCAGACAGTCCCTAAGGTGGAGGGAGCAGTTTCTACTTTAGCAAAGCGTACTACTATCCCTGTCGAGGACAGTTGTGCTTTTTCAGATCCAATGGATAAAAAATTAGAAGGTTACCTTAAGAAAATATTTTGTCAACAAGGTTTTATCCTACAGCCCCTTGCATGCATTGCCCCTGTCACTGCTGCTGCGGCGTTCTGGTTTGTGTCTCTGGAAGAGGCCTTACAGGTAGCGACTCCATTGGATGACATACTTGGCAAACTTAGGGCACTTAAGCTAGCCAATTCTTTTGTTTCTGATGCCATTGTTCATTTGACTAAACTAACGGCTAAGAATTCTGGTTTTGCTATACAGGCGCGCAGAGCGCTATGGCTTAAATCATGGTCAGCTGACGTGACTTCAAAATCTAAGCTGCTTAACATTCCCTTCAAGGGGCAGACCTTATTCGGGCCTGGTTTGAAGGAGATTATTGCTGATATCACTGGAGGAAAAGGTCATGCCCTTCCTCAGGACAGGTCCAAATCCAGGGCCAAACAGTCTAATTTTCGTGCCTTTCGAAACTTCAAGGCAGGTGCGGCATCAACCTCCTCTAATGCAAGACAAGAGGGAACTGTTGCTCAGTCCAAGGCGGTCTGGAGGCCAAACCAGACCTGGAACAAAGGTAAGCAGGCTAAAAAACCTGCTGCTGCCTCTAAGACAGCATGAAGGAACGGCCCCCTATCCGGTAACAGATCTAGTGGGGGGCAGACTTTCACTCTTCGCCCAGGCGTAAGCAAGAGATGTTCAGGATCCCTGGGCGTTGGAAATTATATCCCAGGGATATCTTCTGGACTTCAAAGCTTCTCCCCCAAAAGGGAGATTTCACCTTTCACAATTATCTGCAAACCAGATAAAGAGAGAGGCATTCTTACACTCTGTACGAGACCTCCTATTTATGGGAGTGATCCATCCAGTTCCAAAAGAGGAACAAGGACAGGGTTTTTACTCAAATCTGTTTGTGGTTCCCAAAAAAGAGGGAACATTCAGACCAATTTTGGATCTAAAGATCTTAAACAAATTCCTCAGAGTTCCATCATTCAAGATGGAAACTATTCGTACCATCCTGCCTATGATCCAGGAGGGTCAATATATGACTACAGTGGATCTAAAGGATGCTTATCTTCACATTCCGATACACAAAGATCATCATCGGTTTCTCAGGTTTGCCTTTCTGGACAGGCATTACCAGTTTGTAGCTCTTCCCTTTGGATTAGCTACAGCCCCAAGAATCTTCACAAAGGTTCTAGGGTCCCTTCTGGCGGTCCTAAGGCCGCGGGGCATATCAGTGGCCCCTTATTTAGACGACATCCTGATACAGGCGTCAAATTTCCAAATTGCCAAGTCTCATACGGACATAGTACTGGCATTTCTGAGGTCGCATGGGTGGAAAGTGAACGAGGAAAAGAGTTCTCTATCCCCACTCACAAGAGTTTCCTTTCTAGGGACTCTGATAGATTCTGTAGAAATGAAAATTTACCTGACGGAGTCCAGGTTATCAAAGCTTCTAAATTCCTGCCGGGTTCTTCATTCCATTCCGCGCCCTTCGGTGGCTCAGTGCATGGAAGTAATCGGCTTAATGGTAGCGGCAATGGACATAGTGCCGTTTGCACGCTTACATCTCAGACCGCTGCAACTTTGCATGCTCAGTCAATGGAACGGGGATTACACAGATTTGTCCCCTCTACTAAATATGGATCAAGAGACCAGGGATTCTCTTCTCTGGTGGCTATCTCGGGTCCATCTGCCCAAGGGTATGACCTTCCGCAGGCCAGATTGGACAATTGTGACGACATATGCCAGCCTTCTAGGTTGGGGTGCAGTCTGGAACTCCCTGAAGGCTCAGGGATCGTGGACTCAGGAGGCGTCACTCCTTCCAATAAACATTCTGGAATTGAGAGCGATATTCAGTGCTCTTCAGGCTTGGCCTCAGTTAGCAACTCTGAGGTACATCAGATTTCAGTCGGACAACATCACGACTTTGGCTTACATCAACTATCAAGGGGGAACAAGAAGTTCCCAAGCGATGTTAGAAGTCTCAAAGATAATTCGCTGGGCGGAGATTCACTCCTGCCATCTATCAGCTATCCATATCCCAGGTGTAGAGAACTGGGAGGCGGATTTTCTAAGTCGACAGACTTTTTTCATCCGGCGGAGTGGGAACTCCATCCGGAGGTGTTTGCACAAGTGATTCATCGCTGGGGCAAACCAGAACTGGATCTCATGGCGTCTCGACAGAACGCCAAGCTTCCTTGTTACGGATCCAGGTCCAGGGACCCCAGGGCGACGCTGATAGATGCTCTAGCAGCGCCCTGGTTTTTCAACCTGGCTTATGTTTTTCCACCGTTTCCTCTG